>NC_084748.1:25162569-25290069 GCF_033978785.1 Entelurus aequoreus
CGTTAAAAAAATGTAATACATTTAAAATGGGGAACCGGTACTTTTCAAACAGAGTATAGTACCGTTTTTTATTCATTCGTACCGTAATACTATACTAGTACCGGTATACCATACAACCCTAGAACGATATTTATAGCTTTAATCTTACCTCTTAGTAAAAGTTAGGCCAAAAGGTTTTTCTGTAGGATGACATTTAACGTGCAACAATTAGGTGTGGGTACCGACCATATTCCGTGGGTACTACCAGGTACGGATTCATGTAAAAATCAAAGGGTAGCATTTTTTGATACCTTTGTTGCACGTGAAGTCATGTCCTGTTGCAACGTAACAAAGCAAGCATGCCTGATAGAAAGCACGCAAAAGTAAGGTTTCACTTTTTAAAATCGCTGGCTCATTGCTAATTTTCAATGAATAAATACTATAAATACTTTTTAGAGCACAACATAAGACTAGACTGGCACATTCAACTTAACGACAAACACTACGTCCTGACTTTGGCAACCCACCGGCTTGTCTTAAAGCACCTCTTCCTGAGGGCGTTTCAGTGTTATAACTTCACCTTTATGGTTAGTTTTTAAGCCAAAATGCGTCCATTCTCCCTTTTCTGTCTACACACTGTCTACTTGTAAGTACTCAGTGATTGTGTGCCGCCGAACATGCTCGTCTGCTCGTAAAACCAACAATGACACGATGTAACGACGTCGAGGGGGTGGGGGACCGGTACTTTTTAGCGGCGGTATAGTACCGAATATGATTTTTTAGTATCGCGGTACTATACCAATACCGGTATAATGCACAACCCTAGTCCAAACTAAAACAAACATATGTTGTGTTAACATAAAATTGGTATTATGCAAACTCATATATGTAGTTTTACAGCAGCCAATGAACATTTTGTCAAGAGACTGCATGACTGCTTTAATCAGTGCAATTGTTTACATAACTGCAGACCCAATAATTAGTGACACATTTGAGGTATATAAATTATGTTTTGGAAAATATTGCAACATATATGCACTGTCTCCAATTGCTTTGTGGTGTGAAGAACTCCTCTATAGAAATGATGATCTGTCTTATAAACACGTTTTGTAAATGTTGTCATCCTTTGTGTGCATCACACTGGACTCCATGTTTGCGCTTGTAGAAGAGAAACCAATATGAGTTCAGACTTCCTAATTATTGTATGACCTATAGCGATCATCTCCACTGATTATGTCACCACTTGTTGTTGTAGCTTCACATTACACTAACCTTTCCTTTATTGAGTTGCATCAATTATTCAGTGAAATCTGCTTGATGGAGCCCCCGCTGCTTTCATTTCATTTGTGTACATAAACCGACGAAGACTTATTCGAGTAACAGGACTCAAAGTAACAGGAGGGAGTTTTTAGCATGGAATTAGCAAATACATTAAATATAACCACATGCCATTCATGCTAATAACATGAGGCCACTAAGCACATTGCAGTGATTTAACAAAAAGTAGACACATAACATAAAAATAATAACTAAAGTAAATGAATTGTTTTTCCTAAACCATTTAAGAAATAATTTAAAGTAACAGGACTGTGCTGACGTATTTACTCTTCATGAAATACACCTAAAAACAAATGAGTGAACCCAGCTTTATTCCTCATGGCCTGCAGAGGATGTAAATGGTGCAACTTCCTGTGGACAATGGGACTTGTGGAATATATTCCACATTTTTCAGAGGGGGTTATATGTTTGGGTAACAGGACCGAGTGAAAACCCAGAAACTATCTAAGAAAATAACTCTAAAGTACAGCTTTTCCCAGAAACACTACTAACGTTTACATTATAACAATTTGTAAAAGATACTGTACTTTAAAAAACAGTAAATAATAGAAAATATATACATTTGATAACATGACTGAGCTGAGATTTTAACCCGGTAACAGTGCTGAAAGTAATAGGGTTGCATGTTTAGCATAGCATTTGCAAATACTTAAATGTAGCAACATGACATTTATGCTAATGGCATGTTGACACTAAGCACAGTGGTTCAACAAAAAATACAAAAATAAACAAATAACATGAAGAAAAAAATCAAGTGACAGGACTGTGCTGATATACTAACCCTCCATTAATAAGTGAGCTTACTTTTGTTCTTCTCATGGCCTGTGGAAACCCGGAAACTAAAAAATAAATATGAAGCTTAACTTTTTTAATGTTTTCTAAATAGACATATAAGATAAACAAAAGTTCTCTAGCTTGAAAATGCTGAGATTTTAACCAAGTAACAGGACTGAAAGTAACAATACGTAGTTCTCGGCATAAAATTAGCAAACACATGAAATATAACCACATTTATACTAATAGCATGTTGGCACTAAGCACATTACAGTGACTCCACACACACACAAAAATTACAGTAACGGGACTGTACAGAGATAATTCTCCCTCACAGAATATACATAAAAATAAATTACCTTACTTTTGTTCTTTATAGCTTGGAGAGGATGTGAATTATGCAACTTCCTGTGGTCCATGTGACTTTCGGAATATTAAGTTAAGTTAAAGTTAAAGTACCAATGATTGTCACACACACACTAGGTGTGGTGAAATTTGTCCTCTGCATTTGACCCATCCCCTTGTTCACCCCCTGGGAGGTGAGGGGAGCAGTGGGCAGCAGCGGTGCCGTGCCCGGGAATCATTTTGGTGATTTAACCCCCAATTCCAACCCTTGATGCTGAGTGCCAAGCAGGGAGGTAATGGGTCCCATTATTTTTATAGTCTTTGGTATGACTCGGCCGGGGTTTTGAACTCACAACCTACCGATCTCAGGGCGGACACTCTAACCACTATTCCACCTTCATGTAGTAACAGGACTGATTAAAGACCACTAAAGTATACTTGAAGTAGTTTAAACTTTTTTTTTTTAAATTTAGGAAATAACATTTTAAGCGTAGTTTTTTTTTTTTAAATAAACAAATAACTGGGGGAAAAAACTCTGATAACATGACTGTGCTGAGATTGTAGCTCAGTAAGAGGAGTGAGTTTTCAGCACATAATTATCAAACACGTTCAATACAACAACGTGACATTTATACATTTAGCATGTTGACACTAAGCACATTACAATGGTTCAACACACACATTTAAACAAAATAAATAAATAAAATAGATATTAAGGTAACAGGACTGTGCAGAGATATTAATAGTCCATAGAATATACATAATAATAATGTAACTTACTTGTGTGCTTAATAGCTTGCAGAGGATGTAAATGATGTAATTTCCTGTGGACCATTTTACTTGTGGAATAGTCCACCTTTATCAGAGGGGGTTAAGTGGTAACAGGACTGAGAAAATATCACTAAAGTGTAATTAAGTAAATTTAGCATTTTTCTTTTTCAATTTAAGAAATACAATCTCAGTAGTAGTTTTTTTTTTTTTTTAAATAAACAAATATAATAATAATTTAAAAAAAATTGATAGCATGACTGTACTGAGATTGTAGCTCAGTAACAGGTTGACTTTTTATCATAGAATTAGCAAATACATGACGTTTGTGCTAATAGCATGTTGACACTAAGCATAGTGCATTGATTCCACTGAAACCTACACATAAACAAATAACTAAATACATTAAGACAAAAAAGTGAACTTACTTTTGTTCTTCATGGCCTGCAGAAAATGTGCAGTATGATGACTATAACTATTGTCAGCATGTTAATGTTGTGGATATCAATAGTGCTACACAACTTATAAAAGTTTAAAAATTATAATAAATAATGTTGTACTAACAATAAATAGTACGTTGGTGGAAGTGTGTATGTGCGTATGCATATATATAAACAGACATATTTATCTTTGTATGTATGCATGCATGCATACGTGCGTGTGTGTGTGTATGTTTATTTATCACTGAGTATGTGTGGGACGCAAGAGACGAGCCTGCACCACCCAGCAAGTTCCGCCCGAAACAGCAGGTATGGCCCCTGAGCACCATTGGCCCCACACTGAGCAGACAGGCGGTAGGCCACAGAGAGAAGACCTAAGGAAGAGTCAGGGTGCCAGAGGACAATTTGTTATAAAATAGTCTAATGAGAGGGCAAAATAAATGTTATCCAGATACAGTAGTACCTCAATTTTTGAGCGTAATTGGTTATGTGATCAAAACAGTTGACAATAATTGAAATAAATTGAAACCCCACCAAACAGCAACAGTTATATATGTAAAAGAAGAACTAACTAAAAACGATACGATAAATTTCAATACTAACAACTACAGTAGTTTTATGAATGAATGTAACGTAGTTTCCAGACCATAAGGTGCACCGGATTATAAGGCACACTGCCGATGAATGGTCTATTGTTGATCTTTTTTCATATATGAGGCGCACCGGATTATAGGGCGCATTAAAGGCCTACTGAAATGAATTTTTTTTATTTAAACGGGAATAGCAGATCCATTCTATGTGTCATACTTGATCATTTCGCGATATTGCCATGTTTTTGCTGAAAGGATTTAGTAGAGAAAATCGACGATAAAGTTCGCAACTTTTGCTCGCTGATAAAAAAAAACTTGCCCCTACCGGAAGTAGCGTGACGTCACAAGTGGTAGTGCTGCTCACAATTCCCCGTTGTTTACAATGTAGCGAGAGTTATTAGGAGCGAGAAAGTGACGATTACCCCATTAATTTGAGCGAGGATGAAATGATAAATAAATGATAAATGGGTTATACTTGTATAGCGCTTTTCTACCTTCAAGGTACTCAAAGCGCTTTGACAGTATTTCCACATTCACCCATTCACACACACATTCACACACTGATGGCAGGAGCTGCCATGCAAGGCGCTAACCAGCAGCCATCAGGAGCAAGGGTGAAGTGTCTTGCCCAAAGACACAACGGACATGACTAGGATGGTAGAAGGTGGGGATTGAACCCCAGTAACCAGCAACCCTCCGATTGCTGGCACGGCCACTCTACCAACTTCGCCACGCCGCCCCTTTCGTGGATGAGGAACGTTAGAGTGACGGACTAGAATGCAGTTCAAGAGATATCTTTTTTCGCTCTGACCGTAACTTAGGTACAAGCTGGCTCATTGGAATCCACACTCTCTCCTTTTTCTATTGTGGATCACGGATTTGTATTTTAAACCACCTCGGATACTATATCCTCTTGAAAATGAGAGTCGAGAAGGCGAAATGGACATTAACAGTGACTTTTATCTCCATGACATTACATCGACGAAGCTCTTTAGCATGAGCTAACGTGATAGCATCTGTCTCAAATGCAGATAGAAACAAAATAAATAAATCCCTGACTGGAAGGATAGACAGAAGATCAACAATACTACTATCAGGAGACACCGAACCAAACACTGGACACGTAAATACACAGTTAATGTGTATTCGACGCCTGTCGAAGCCTAGCAATGCTGTTGCTAACGACGCTAACTTAACAACGGGACCTCGTCAGAGCTATGATAAAAACATTAGCGCTCCACCTACGCCAGCCAGCCCTCCTCTGCTCATCAACACCC
Source organism: Entelurus aequoreus (assembly GCF_033978785.1). Taxonomy (NCBI): domain Eukaryota; kingdom Metazoa; phylum Chordata; class Actinopteri; order Syngnathiformes; family Syngnathidae; genus Entelurus; species Entelurus aequoreus. The sequence goes on from NC_084748.1 coordinate 25,168,081, forward strand.
GTGCTCACCTGCGTTCCAGCGATCGACGATGCGGTCGGCGGCCCGGAGACGTAGGAAGTCAAGGTGAGTTCGCCGCTAGCGCGTCTGCTATCCAACAAAGTGTCATGTCTGTTGATCATGTTTTTGTTTTGGCCATGTGTTGTTTGTTTTTTGGACTCTTTTTAGTTCCTGGTTGCACTTCCTGGTTTGTTTGTTTCCATAGCAACTCATTAGTTTTCACCTGGTTTACATCGTCATGTCACGCACCTGTTCACGTTTAGAGTCACGCACCTGTTTTCACTGATCATGTCACTATATAAGCTTTTCTGTTTCTGTTGTTCGTCCTGGCGACATCACATTCACACTCCTGCCACTCTGTTCACGCTCATGATCCATGCTGCTCTTTTTCATGCTTTTTCCTCATGCCAAGTAAGTTTTGTTTAATAGTTTTTGTGCCCTTGTGCAAGTCTTTTGTTTTGTATAGCCAAGTTTTCTACCTCCACTGTGAGCGCTTTTTGTTTATTCCTTTTTTATTGTTAAAATAAACATGTACCTAAATTCACGTCTTGCACGCGCCAATTTTCCGTTGCCTTCTGGGAGAACCAACCATGCCAGGGACCCAGTCCTGACACAAAGTCCTCCTTGTTGTGTTGCTACAGCCAGCCGCATACTAGTGTTGTGTCGTTCGCGAACGATTCTTTCGAAAGAACGAATCTTTTGAGTGAACGTACTGAACCGAATCACTTCTTGAACTGATTCGTTCCTTTCTCAGTTCAGTTGAGCTCCGCCGCGACCATGCCGGTATGAGTGGAACTGGCGCATTCTGTGACTCACTGAACCCTCGACGTCGGCGAACAACGCAGCCAATGAGAGGGCGGGGGGAGGGACTGAGCGAACGATTCGTTCACCGCGGATTAACGACACGAATCACTCAGTGAACGTCAACGCTCTCGCTCTCTGCTCTGCTTGCCCCAATGCCGCGAGTGATTCTCCCCCCGTCGCGGGGATATTTTTCATGCCATTGGCATCCGTTCTCCATTCATTCTCCAAGCTAACGGCTAATGTTGACTCAAGCCACATGAAAACAAACACACGTCCCCATTATCTCAACACATAAAGTTAAAGAAAATCCGTGCAGGCTGAGCAGCAGCGACGTGAGGGGGAGGGGCGGAGGGTAACGTTTAGGGCAGGCTGTTTTGAGAAGATTTAAAATAAAAATAATAACTAATGTATGTACACATACATAGGCTATTATTTACACAGTTATTGTAACAAAAATAAATTTCTCCTTGGGGATCAATTCTGATTCATATTATTATTATTATTATTATCCATTCTACTGCAACTGTTGTTGTTGTTGTTTAGTAGCTATCATCATCATTATAATAATGCTGATTTGCAATTAAACTGTACTGCTGCTGCAGAAGAGATTCGGTACACGTACTGAACTGGCCACCGTGTGGCGTTGTCAGTCACTGATTCTAGTGATTCGTACAGTCAAAAGAACTGCCGATCCCATGAAAACAAGCCACATGAAAACAAAATGAGAGTAGACTAGTAGAGGAGACAGAAAGAAGGGGCGGGGGGTAAAGTGTAAGCAGGCTGTTTTGAGAAGATTTAAAATAAAAATAATAACTAATGTATGTACACATACATAGGCTATTATTTACACAGTTATTGTAAAAAAAAAAAAATTCTCCTTGGGGATCAATTCTGATTCATATTATTATTATTATTATTATTATTATCCCTTCTACTGCAACTGTTGTTGTTGTTAGATTAACACGAGTCCCTACGCAGTGCGCGAATGTCTGCACTGTACTGTCTGTACTATGCACGCCCCCCCCCAATTTTTTTTTATTTTTTTTTTTTGGGGGGGGGGGGGGGGGTTGATTCGGTGAACACATTTTTTGAACTAATCAATATAAGGAACTGATTCTAGTGATTCAGTACAGTCAAAAGAACTGCCGATCCCATCACTACCGCATACACCGATCCCACCTACAATGTTCTTCTTTGCAGCCTCCATTGTTCATTAAACAAATTACAAAAGATTCACCAACACAGATGTCCAGAATACTGTGGAATTTTGTCAAAGACAACAGAGCTCTGTGTATTGTGTCCAAAAGGGTCCAAACACTTCCGTGGACCTCGCGACGTCACGCGCATACGTCATCCTCCAAAGGCGTTTTGAACCGGAAGTTCCCCGGGAAATTTAAAATTGCACTTTATAAGTTAACCCGGCCGTATTGGCATATGTTGCAATGTTAAGATTTCATCATTGATATATAAACTATCAGACTGCGTGGTCGGTAGTAGTGGGTTTCAGTAGGCCTTTAAAGGAGTCATATTATAAAAAAATTGTTCTAAATGTAAAACACTTCCTTGTGGTCTACATAACATATAATGTTGGTTCTTTGGTCAAAATGTTGCATAGATTATGTTTTACAGATCATCTTCAAGCCGCTTTCTGACAGTCGCTTCCGCATGCGCCGTTTTGTGGGTGGTCTTATTTACGTGGCTCACCTTTGGCAGCGTCTTCTCCCCGTCATCTTTGTTGTAGCGGTGTAGCGTGCAAGGACGGGAGGGGAAGAAGTGTCAAAAGATGGAGCTAACTGTTTTAATGACATTCAGACTTTACTTCAATCAATAACGGAGCAGCATCTCCTCATCCCGAAACAACAACACTGGAATTGCGTCCTGTGAAAAACTGTCCTACCGGAACTCTCTAATAACTAAAGTTCCTTGGGTGAAAAATGTAAACTCACTACACCGGTATGTTTTAGCGCTTTCATGGCGAGTTTACTGACAGATATAAGTAAGAACTTTACACTACTTTATATTAGAAATGGCAACAAAAGAGGGTGAATGTCCCATAACAAGAAGATGGAGAAAAACAATAAGCTTATCGACTACGCCTTCGGCATGGACTACAAAGGCGGAGGCGTGCAAATTTTCAAGACTTATGCAGATCCCAAATACAGATCAGCAGGTACCAGAAGGTAAGAAAAGTTGCTTTTGCATAATATTGCGAAACAAAAGGCCAGATAATATGTCTTGCCTTATACACACACCATAATAATACTCGTATGTTGAAGCACATCAAGAGGCTTCATAGCTTACCAAAGTCGTACTAAAACATGTTGATATATTTTGGAGCGCCGTGTGTAATGTTCTATATTTTCAATGGAACATATATAATGTTGGTGTTGTTTACTTGAGTCATAATGCAGCCTACACTTATCTCTTATGTTTGACGGCCATCTACTGGTCACACTTATCGTTACACCATGTACCAAATAAAATCGAGCTTCGAGGTGGGTAAGCTCAACCAAACATATTCCTTAGATTAGGCGCACTGAGTTATAAGGCGCACTGATTTGAGAAAAATAAAAGATTTTAAGTGTGCCTTATAGACCGGAAAATACGGTAATAGTAAACATTTACCTTGGAGTTGACTTCTGCAGGTGTCTTCAACAGGCTGCCTCTTCGTCCTCAAACACACCATCGTCAGCTTCACATTAAACGCCAATTCCTGTCTGACAAAATGAGGGTCTCAATAAAATAGCTTACATAAACAGTTTTTTTTTCTATCCGGTTCAATTCTGTAATCATTTTGATTTGGTTCTGATAATTATGACAATATGTTGTTGGCTATTACTTAACATTTTATTAAAATTATTGAAATGTTCAAATCACAATTCATTGATTAACTAAAAGTTTGTAAACCGAAAAGTTCGCAAAGAGAGAGGTTTGTAAATCAAAGTTCCACTGTATCTACAACAAATGAGTTATTATTTACAAATTAATGTATATCTTTGTTTGTTAAAAAAATACATAAGTAATTGTGACTTAAATTTAAGTCCTTGATCTAAAATATCTATTAGAATATACCATAATGTTGGATAAAGAGAACATACAAACACTTTATTTATTAAATCAAAATTATTGACATTCAACGCTTTGGTGCATTTGCAAACAGCTAAAATGATGTACAAAGCAAACTATAACAAAAGAAGAGAAATATAACCTTAGAGGAAAATCTCATTTAAAACCGTTGTATGCGTGTACAGCACTTAAAACCTTTAGTCTATCAGTATGTGGAATTAAATTATGGAATGGATTAACCAAATAAATCAAACAAAGTACCAATATGATTCAGTTTAAGAGACTGTTCAAACTACAAATACAAAGTTAAAAGAAGAACAATTATGATGAACATCTTGAACCTTTTTTTTTTTGAGATAATGAAATATATATGTATTTAATATTTGTTTACTTACTATGGTATATTTTGTATTTATTATTTACTGTTCTGTTACAAACAGAGAACAAGGAAATGGGATATAAATTACTATGATGTGAAAAGGGGTAGGGTTAAATAACCTCTGCTTCTTCCTACTCCTTTTCGGACGTGCTGGAATGAAACAACTGGAAATTTTTGGTGCATTACATTGTATTGTATGCATGTTCGAAATAAACTGAAACTGAACTTAACTGAACAATAAACGCAATAAGATTATTTTCGTGCAGCCCTCAAATGAAATACAAACAAACGGATCAGCCTGGACTTGCATGCAAATAATTAAATACACAATACAACCAATACAATAATGTGTTGCAGAAGTAAAATGAAGGCATTGTCATATGCTTCTTATTTACATACAGCAGATGACACCATGGAGTTTCATATCAGGAAAGCAGTGAGAGTTATTAACAGTCATTTATTGGACCAGCTGCTCAACAAGTGTGCACATGGATTAGGAGCTAAAACGATCACATGGTCAAATCTCGATGCCATCTGATGACAACAGATGGGAAATATTATAGCCTATATCAGGGGTGGGCAAACTTTTTGGCTCAGGGGCCACGTTGGCTTTTGAAATTTGACAGACGGGCCGGGCAAACACATGATGAATTTGAAGAGTAGACTTCCCAAACATGGGCGATACATTTTTTTTCAACAACATCATATCAGAACCTCAAAGAAACACAAAAATGGTATTACAGGGTTAATGCTTACATTCTCTTTCAGTGGGAGCAGCACCCTTTTTTTGCCAGTACATCAAAGTCTATTATCAGTTTTGTTGTGGCAATTCTCAAAACAGATCTTTGCCTAATTTTGTTCCAGATGTGGCCCCCGGGCCGTAGTTTGCCCATCCCTTGCCTATCTGAAATAGTAATTATATTACGGAATGTTTGAAACAATAATATAGGAAACAAAAACTAAAAGCTGAGTCTAATTGTAAAATATTATTGTTCAAAGGCCAGATGACAACATCTTGTTACATTCTTCATGTTGTACTTCAAAGTGCCGAGTCCTCTCTTGCTGCAGTAACACCAACATCAATGTAATATGCATGCAACATCTGACAAATATCAATATTGTACTGCTCAAGCTGCCTAGTTGTAGATTAAGAATCTGTCCTGCAGGGTGTTTACCAATTTTTTTCTGGAATATTTGACAATCTTAATGTTCTAACTTGCTACCATCTTGTGGATGACATGATTACACCAGGTCAATGAACATGAAAGGTGATATAAATGTCCACAGCACAGCAATTACTTATATGACACATTCCAAACAACCCTCCCAAGTCATGGTGCAAAAAAAAAAAAATGCAACCAATACAAAAAATCAACACGTGGTCACACATAACACAACCTTCTCACTGAACTTTGTGAATTTTATAAAAAAAACGCCTACGCACCATAATAATTTTTAAATTACACACATTTAAATCGGCAGCACGGTGGAACAGGGGTTAGTGCATGAGCCTCACATTAAAAAAGTCCTAGGTTCGATCTTGGGCTCAGGATCTTTCTGTGTGGAGTTTGCATGTTCTCCCTTCAGGGTAATCCGGCTTCCTCCCACCTCCACCCTGTGGGGGAGCTGCGCACGTTTGGAGACGACAGACTGGGAGGCAATTGGAGCGGCCACGGACAATCTGGACGAGTATCAAACACTTTGACCTCATACATGCAGTTCAATGTTATAACAACGACAAGTCCTGTTTCACACGCAAGCTCCGACAGCTGCGCAAGAAGAAGGAGACTGCGTGGAAGAGTGGGGACCTACAGAGAAGCGAAGTACCACTTCAACAGGGAAGTGGAGAAAACTAAATCTGTGTACTCTAACCGTCAACAGGAACAGTTCAGCTCCAATGACTATGCAGCCGTGTGGAGAGGACTAAGGGCCCTTACGAACTATAAGCCCAAAGCACCCCAGACCCTGAATGACCGGACTCTCGCTCAGGGCCTCAACACACATTACTGTCGTCACGAACGGCCTAAAGCTCATCAAAGCTCTGCTCCCCCGACCATCACCCCGCCCCATTAACTCCAGCAATTGATTAAAGGACTCCAAAAACATCAAATGATTCCAAGAACATCACAGGACTTCATATAAGGCCCTCTCCATCCGAGAGGGTAATGTACACCAGCAGTTCTTGAAGCTGAACACGCAGAAGGACCCCGGGCCGGATGGTATCTCCCCATCCACCTTGAGACACAGCGCGGATAAGCTGGCTCCTGTCTTCACTGACATTTTAAACACCTCTCTGGAGCTTTGCCGCGTGCCGTCCTGCTTCATGACCTCCACCATCGTCACTGTCCCCAAGAAAGCACGGATCACAGGACTTAATGACTAAAGGCCGGTCGCGCTGACGTCTGTGGTCATGAAGTCCTTTGAGCGCTTGGTCCTCCCCACCTCAAGGACATCACCGCCCCCCTCCTGGACCCACTGCAGTTTGCCTACAGAACCAACATGTCTGTGGATGATGCAGTGAACCTGGCCCTCCACTTCATCCTGGAGCATCTGGACTCCCCAGGAACCTTCCCCAGGATCCTATTTGTGGACTTCAGCTCTGCCTTCAACACCATCCTCCCTGGACTGCTACGAGACAAGCTCTACCATCTCAGCGTGCCTGACTCCCTCTGCCGATGGATAAATGACTTCCTGACGGACCGAAGACAGCACGTGCGGCTGGGGAAGATTATCTCGGACAGTCGAACCACGAACACTGGTACTCCTCAGGGCTGTGTACTTTCCCCCTGGCTCTTTTCTCTGTATAGAAACTGCTGCACCTCCAGTCACCAGTGGGTAAAGCTGCTCAAGTTTGCGGATGACAAGCCCGATGAGCCTTCATCTCGAATGGCAACGAGTCCGCCTACAGGAGAGAGGTGGACCGGCCGGCGTCCTGGTGCAGCCTCAACAACCTGGAGCTGAACGCCCAGAAAACAGTGGAGATGATCTTGGACTTCAGGAAAGTCAAAGCCCCACCATCCCCCCTCACCCTGATTGACTCTCCCACCCCCGTCTCCATTGTGGACTCCATCCGTTTCTTGGGCACCACCATCACCCAGGACCTCATGTGGGAGCCGACCATCAAGAAGGCCCAGCAGAGGATGTACTTCCTGCGGCAGCTGAAGAAACTGAAGGTGCCAACCGAGATGCTGGTGCAGTTCTACTCAGCCATCATCGGGTCAATCCTCACCTCCTCCATTACCGTGTGGTCCCCCGGCGCCACAGTGAATTTTATAAAATCGACTGCAGCACATCCTACGTGCTGCTGAGAAGGTTATTGGCTGCAAACTCCCACCCCACCAGGACCTGTTCTCCTTCAGGACCAGGAGGCGTGTGGGTCGGATCACAGCTGACTCTTCTCACCCTGGACACAAACTATTCTCCCCTCTCCCCTCTACGGTCCATCCAGAACCACACCTCTCGCCACCTGAACAGTTTGTTTCCCCTCGGCCATCAGGCACATGAACAATAACACGATCTGATAGCTCAGTTACAGCTCATGTTATTCTATTCTGTGTTATATGTGTTTTATGTTGCACGATTGCGCCAAGTAAAATTCCTAGTTTGTGAACCTGTTCTCAAACAATGGCAATAAAAACTCTTCTGATTCTGATTCTTCTGATTCTGATTCAAAGACATGCACCTGGGGATAGGTTGATTGGCAACACTAAATTGGCCCTAGTGTGTGACTGTGAGTGTGAATGTTTTCTGTCTATCTGTGTTGGCCCTGCGATGAGGTGGCGACTTGTCCAGGGTGTACCCCGCCTAGAGCCTGAATACAGCTGAGATAGGGTAGTGAATTATATTTATATAGCACTTTTTTCTTTAGTGACTCAAAGTGCTTTTACATAGGGAAACCCAATATCTAAGTTACATTTAAACCAGTGTGGGTGGCACTGGGAGCCCGTGGGTAAAGTGTCTTGCCCAAGGACACAACGGCAGTGACTAGGATGGTGGAAGCGGGGATCGAACCTGCAACCCTCAAGTTGCTGGCACGACCACTCTACCAACTGAGCAGCTACCGCAACCCTCTCTCCGCATTTATCCATGTTTGGCGCAGTTTAGCTGCTTAATATTTCTTTAAGGAGGTCAAATAAACATGGTAGGAGTCGAACTTTCACAAGCTCTTAATATCCATCCATCCATCTGCTTCCGTTTATCTGAGCTCTGGTCGCGGGGGCAGCAGCCTAGGCAGAGAAGCCCAGACTTCCCTCTCCGCAGCCACTTCGTCCAGCTCCTGCCAGGGGATCCCAACTAAGACATAGTCCTGGACCTTCCTCTGGTGGCTTCTTGCCGGCCAAAAGTGCCCTAAACACCTCCGCAGGGAGGCGTTCGGGGGGCATCCTGACCAGATGCCCGAACCACCTCATCTTGCTCCTCTAGGAGTGAAGGAGAAGCGTCTTTACTCCTCCCGGATGACATAGCTTCTCACCCTATCTCTAAGGGAAAGCCCCGGCACCCGACGGAGGAAACCTATTTCAACAGCTTGTACCCGTGATCTTGTCGTTTTGGTCATAACTCGAAGCTCATAACCATAGGTGAGGATAGGAACGTAGATCGACCGGTAAGTTGAGAGATTTGCCTTTTTTCTCAGCTCTTTCTTCACCACAACGGATCGATATAGAGTCTGCATCACTGCAGACCCGGTCGATCTCATTATCCACTATTCTATCACTCATAAACAAGACTCAGAGGTACTGGAACTTTTCCACTTGGGGCAAGATCTCCTCCCCAACCCAGAGATGGCACTCCACCCGTTTCCGGGAAAGAAGCATCTCAGTCGCTTCACTCTCAAACCGATGCAGCGAGAGCTGAAGATCCTGGCCAGATGAAGCAAGCAGGACCACATCATCTGCAAAGACCTAATTCTGCAGCCACCAAACCGACTACCCTCAACATCTTGACTGCTCCTAGAGTTTAACCCTCACTGGGAACGGGTCTGATTGATTTCCGGCAATGCGGACCAAGCTCTGACATCGAAACCCCATACTCTCTGAGCACTCCCCACAGGACCTCCTGAGGGACATAATCAAATGCCTTCTCCAAGTCCACTAAGCAAATGTAGACCGGTAGGGCAAACTCCCATGCACCCTTGAAGATCCTGACCAGAGTATAAAGTAAGTCCACAGTTCTACGACCAAGACGAAAACCAGACTGCTCCTCCTGAATCCAAGGTTCGACTCTCCGGCGTACCCTCCTCTCCAGTACACCTGAATAGACCTCACCGGGAAGGCTGAGGAGTGAAACACCACGATAGTTGGAACACGTACTTGGAGGTGAGCACGTACAACTGGCAAAGAGCGGACTGGTAGGAAGTCTTAAGTAGGTCAGAACCAAATTGGCTGCTGGTGTGCGAGAGTGGCTCCTCCCTAGAACATCAAAACCAGGCACTTCAATGGAAAGCAGATATGATATATTACCCACAGACAATAATCTTATGCGTATCTACTAATCTCTACCGTACACTATGAAGTAAAGGAAGACTCAATACCTTTGAATTATGCGGTTGTTTGATTACTTATTCAAATTCTGCTGGCTACTTTTTATTAAATTTGTTTGAACATTTTTATGGAAAACTAAATCAAATTATTCAGGGACTGGTTGATCTAGATTGGTGTCAAACTCACTTTAGAACGGTGGTCATATGGAGAAAAATCTACTCCCAAGTGGGCCGGACTGGTAAAATCACGGCACGATAACTTAAAAATAAAGACAACTTCAGATTGTTTTCTTTGTTTAAAAATACAACAAACACATTCTGAAATTGTTCAAATCATAATGTTGTTTTTTTTGCACTTATATGTTGCGGTTAATAGTATTCTATCTTTATTTGTCGTTATTTTTATTTTCTGAATAAATTATGCGATAATGTTCATCAGTCAACTCATTGGTGTTAATTTTCAATCTATCAAGATTAGAAAATTATATCAAAATCAAATTACAGTATATTATGTATGTAGTTTGATCATTTTCCTCGACTTAAGTTCTAACATGTGGTTTATTTTGTACATATGTAGCATCATCTATAAAAATACAAAGAATTGCTATTGCGACACCCAGTGGACACATTTAGAACAGCTGTTTATTTCATTCAAAAATATCAGGTTAATTTTTATACTTAGCAAACTCATCCCGCGGGCCGGATAAAACCTGTTCGTGGGCCTGATCCGGCCCTCGGGCCTTACGTTGGACATCCCTGATCTAGATACTGTATGTTAACTTTTTAAAGATGGGACTAACCTTATTGTTTTTACATGCATTTTAAAAAGTTGGTTGCAACCGAACTCATGCAATAACCCATTTTTTTAGTGTGTGTACACATATCAAGTGTGTTTGTTTTATGTGGGGGGAGGGCTTCGGGCGTCTTGTTTACGGTGGCCCAGAACGGATTTTCCATCCTATCTTTTGACAATATCCTTAGCCTGGCTCTCCGTCTTTATGCAACTGACAAGTCCTTCCTGCGTTCCTGTCAATATGGCTTTGCCCTAAATCTCATCCGCAGCAGTTGAGTGACAAACCTAATTGGAGAGCAATGAGGGCCCACAGGGACAGCAGACATGTTGCCAAACACATTTCTATTAAGGAACATGCAACACAAAAGGGACTGTTTGACCAGTCTGGTTAACTGGGGTGAGAAGAGAGGGTCAAACCGTGTTTTGAATGTGTGTGCATGTGTGTAAAAGATGCTATAAGTGACTGACACCTTGCTTGGAGTGAATTGTCAGACTCTTGGAAGCAGCCATCAACAGAATATATTAATTAGGGGTTTACGATAAATATTGGAGAGATAATTGCCAGGCCTATATGATGAATTATGTCACACTGATAAATCAAAAATAGCTCTGATAACCTTTAAAAATGTAATGAAAAAAATGTTTTACTGTGAGGCGAGATTACCCATAATGTGCTGGAGGTGGGTGAGGGTAAACAAATCAAGCGCTCCTTTTCTCTTGCCCACACTGTAAGCCCAGGGGCTGCCAAAGAATAATTATAAAAATAGCACATTTAACATAGTTCATAGAAATGAGCAAACCCTTCATGCCACAAATCCTGCTAATGTCTGCCTTATATGACCACTGCGTTAATTATTTGATTTGAGTTTGAGTTTATTTGGAACATGCATGCATACAACATGATACATCGCAATTTCCAGTTTCTCTTTTCAACATGTTCGAAAAGGAGTAGGAATAAGCGGAGCTTATTTATTCCTACCCCTTTTTCCTTTACATAGCAGTTGCCAAATATTTTACTGTTCTCAATTTATTCACAATATACTCCATAAGTAATAACAATAAAAATAAATAATAATTAGAGAAGTAAGTTATATTTCATATGGTGAGATGAGTAAGATTATCTAGCAAATAAAAGGACGGATTAATAAATTCAGAATGTTTGTCATGGTTCTTTTTCTTTGTACTTTAAAGAGTTTCTTGAAGTAGATCATATTAGTACATTGTTTGATTTCTTTGCTTAATCCATTCCATAATTTAATTCCACATACTGATATACTGAAGGTCTTAAGTGTTGTATGTGCGTACAAATGTTTTAATATAAATTTTTCTCTAAGATTGTATTTCTCCTCTTTTGTTGAGAAGAATTGTTGTATATACTTGGGTAGCAGATTATAGTTTGCTTTGTGTATAATTTTAGCTGTTTGCAAATTCACTATGTCGTGAAATTTCAGTATTTTCGATTTCAATGAATAAAGGGTTTGTATGTTCTCTATATCCAAAATTAATTGACATTTTACATGCGCCTACTTATGCAAAACTAGGCCCTACACACACAGGCCTTTCCATGAGCTGATTGTAAACAAACATGCCATCAATTGTGTGGGTCTTCTTCACTGTTTCAGGGGAATATATTTGGAGCGCTATTTGCACCAAATTTTTGGCAAACATTTCGCGAAGAGGGGAAAAAAAACATCACGCTTTAACACATCAAACTATCAACCACCTGAAACACCAGCATCACTACGACAGTATTTTGAAAGCAGAAGAAGACGCCTCCTGCAAAAGAAGCTGCCGGTAGTAATATTACTTTACAGGATGGTCAAGGGGCGGGGCTTATATTGAAAATCCCATTAAGGGGGCAGTGTGGGATGACGTCACGCTCAGTGGGCGGTACCTACCCCAGAAACAGGAAGTGGATTGATGTCACATCTGGACGGCATTTTGTTTTGCAGTTTTTATTAAAGGAACCGCCATCTTGTTTGAAGTCCTAAAGAACGTCGTATTGACTTATGCATATACATCACATTTTGATTTGTAGTTTTTAAGGGTCCACCATTTTAATTGTAATATGTATTTATTTGTATTTATATTTTATTAACTTATTTCATGGATTTAAGTTAGTTTTAGTTGTCTTCTATTACCAAGGATGTTTTTGGGATTTTTTCCAACAGATTTGGGTTATAATATATTAATTATGTAGATATAAACTTGATACAACTTAAATTATAGTTTATGCAATATTTTTCTTATTTTAAAAGTGTCATTTTGTATACTTTTTCTTAAATAAAAGTTATCTATTTGTGTTGTTTCAAAAGAAGTTTATAAACAGTTTTCAGCATAGCTTTGTCTACTTTTTTGTCCTAAATAAAAGTTTAAGAACTATTTTACTTACTATAAAAGCATACTTTGTATACTTTTATCTTAAATAAGTCAGGTTTCCTTTTTTTGGTTTTTAAAAAGTATTATATTTTATTTAGGCTGATTAATCTTATTTAAAAGTTTATAAGCCCTCTCTTTCACACACACACACACACAGACACACACACACACACACACACACACACACACACACACACACACACACACACACACACACACACACACACACGCACAGACACACACACACACACATTCATGTAAAATGCCTACCTCTTTAGGACCACTCTTTCTAGATATATAAAGATTTGTATTTACAACATTAATAATATATATAGTCTATGCAAATATAAAAAAGGTAAGCTTTTAATATATATATATGTGTGTGGAAAAAAATCACAAGACTACTTCATCTCTACAGGCCTGTTTCATGAGGGGTTGCCTCAATCATCAGGAGATATATATATATATATATATATATATATATATATATATATATATATATATATATATATATATATATATATATATATATATATATATATATATATATATATACTAATATAAATATATATATATATATATATATATATATATATATATATATATATATATATATATATATATATATATATATATATATATATATATATATACTAATATAAATATATTTTATTTTTTTTTGGGGGGGGGAATTTTTTGTTTGTAAATGGTTTTTAATCTTCATTATTAACTTCAAGTTATTACAGTATGTCTCTATATACATGTTTATTTGTTTTATTAATTTTGGCCGAAGGGGGAGCACTTACATGTTTTACACACACTTGTTATTTAATATGTTGGCCAAAGGGGGAGCACTTTTAAAACCGACACAGAGTCAATTTGAAAAATCCCTCCTTTTTTGGGACCACCCTAATTTGAATTTTTTCTCAATTTCACCACCAGGGGTGCAAATGAGACATTTTCTATTAGATGCGATGGTTTTCCGTATTGGGACCATGATATATGTCCTAACTTGTTCACCAGTCCTCTAATGGTAGGTACTTTTTCTTGTTGATGTCTCAAGAAGGGTACATATACAAGAACATGTAGTGGATTGTCCGAAGCTTAAGCAGGCAACAAAAGTAGTTTAGTACAACAAATTTATTTACCCATTATCAGAAGTGCAGGTTGAATTGAGTTGTCCGTGCAGACAAACAACATGTACTCCGGAGCACACAAGACACACAAGCCAAAATCTCTCTCCGTCCTGGTCTCCTCTCCATCTTTATCTGGGTCTTCGTGCGTCACGGATTTGTTTGTTTTGGCTTGTCTGTTCCAAAACAACCTTGTATCTCTTAGTCATATTTGGACAATCTAAACATTCTGTAGACAGGTTGGCACGACTTAATATTCACTTTTGTCCCACACCCGGGGACACAGAATAGAAGAGAAATTAAATGAGCATACATTCTTGACAGACATGAAATATAGGTCAAAGGTCAGAAATTCTACTACAAACACACACACACACACACACACACACACACACACACACACACACACACACACACACACACACACACACACACACACACACACACTCAAGCACAGTAAGTGGATCCCTTTGGGGACACTTCTGTTAAAAAAGTGCCCCTAAAAGTCCCAGACCCATTTTTTTAGTGCCCCCAACCAACATCTACAGGTACACCTACTACAGGGGGTCCAGAACTAAATCCCGCAATAATCGAACAAATTGTATTCATTTATTTTTTTTAACTTTATTTTTAAAATATTTCAGAAAGACAGAAGAAACAATACAAATACATGTAAAAATAGAAATGATAAGTGATAAAGTAAAAATATGAAATAATAATACATAATAAATACTCCTCTCTAGGACGCTAGGCAAGGCTAGGGAAATACTGGACAGACCAGTAAAAAGAGCATAAACAGACGAGGACTTAATCCTGCAGGAACGCTGCGAGTGTGGAAATGTCAGCAAAAGTCAAGGATCTGGCGACTACCAGCTGAACCCACTCAGCTTAGTAAGTCCACTAATATGGATCTGGTGTGCCCTGTGACCTAGAGCCTGTGACCTAGACACTGTGGGGAGAGAAATTCATGAGTTCCGTAGGTAACAATTTGTACTGGGAGACTCCTTGATGGAGGCTCTTTTTTGAGCCAACATTTGTCAATTGATTTTTTAAGTCACAGGAATGATCCTCTATAAATATACATCATTTGAGCATTTTATCTCTGGAGGTATAAAAAGAAACAATTCTACTTCAATGCAAAAACTGAATATCCTAATTGTATGACATTTTTCCAAAAGTCCACAATACCTAGGCAAGACCAGAATACATGGACCTGAAGACATGATCCACACTCCCTCCAACAAGAAATCTGAACTGCCAAAATGTTTTAATTCTGCACCGGTGTTATAAAAAAAAATGAATCATACTTTTCCAAACACAAGTGGGCCGGACTGGTAAAATCACAGCACGATAACTTAAAAATAAAGACAACTTCAGCTTGTTTTCTTTGTTTAAAAATAGAACAAGCACATTCTGAAAATGTACAAATTGGTTTTTTTGCACTTACATTTTGCGGTTAATAGTATTCCATCTTTATTTGTCGTTATTTATACTTTCTGAATAAATTATGTGATAATGTTCATCAGTCAACTCATTGGTGTTAATTTGCAATCTATCAAGATAAAACAATTATATCAAAATCAAATTACAGGATGTTATTTATGTAGTTTGCTCATTTTCCTCGACTAACATCATGTGGTTTATTTTTTTGATAATTGTAACATAATCTACAATTGCTATTACGACATCTAGTGGACACATTTAGAACAGCAGTTTCGTTCATTAAAAAATATCTGCTCATTTATATACTTCGCAAACTTCCTACCGCCCCTGCTCTAACCAGACAACTTCTGGTATCTCAATTGCTAAACCTTCATCTCACTGTTTTTCATATGTAAATATGTTTTGAATTGTTTGAGCATAGTCTTATTTTTTTTTTTTTCCTACAATAGTTTATTACCAGCTCATTAATATACATTTAAAAACATCTGAACTAGATTGGAAGTATTTTCATTCAGTTCACATTGACGACTTACCTGAAGAAATCATGTTTGTGCGAAAGATTTTGAAAGCTGTACAACTAGTTAATGCATAACTTAGTGAAATATGTTTGTGAAGTTGTCAGCAGCCATCCCAAATTAGACATTACGTACAGAGAAATGCACTCTTGTTGTATGTTTCCCTCCCGATTTCTTTCATTTAAAGGATTTTTCATGTAGTTCAATTATTAGATGAACAAAAATCTGTGTTTGAGGTGCCACAAGCTGCGTTTCCATTACACGCGGCTCTAGAGCAGCTTGTGGCTCTTTAGCGCCGCCCTGGTGGCTCCATGGACCTCTTTCAAAGATGTGTGAAAATGGAAAAAGATGAAGAAAAAAAAATAATTTTTGTTTTAACATATTTTCTGTAGGAGAAAAACATGACACAAACCTTCTTAATTGTTAGAAATCCCACTGTTTATGTATACATGCTTCACTGATGCACCGTTTTGTCCTTCTAATTTCAGCGATCTTTGAACTCATCGTAGTTTTTTTACATGTACAACTTTCTCAGATGCTGCCACAGAAAGACGTGTTTTATGCCACTCCTTATTTGTCTCATTTTGTCCTTTAATCGTTTTATGCTGTGTGTGAATGCACAAAGGTGAGTTTTGTTGATGTTATTGATTTGCCGGAGTGCTTATCAGGCATATTTGGTCAATCCATGACTGCAAGCTAATCAATGCCAACATGCTATTAAGGCTATCTGTATGTACATATTGCATCATTATGCCTCGTGTATGTAATATTGGCTGCATTTCTCATAGTTGTTTGTGTGCCATGTTGTTCCAGACCACAGCAAACATTACCCAGCTTGCAAATATTGTAATAAATCAATTAGAGGAAGACAGCCTGCAGTTTCCTTAAACTTGGACACACACATCTATACCTTTGGCCATTCTGAGCCAGTAATTTCCAGAATGTATCTCATCCTGTGAGAAGCCTCCATTTTACTAATGATTTTCCGAGATGGCGCCAGTATGTGCTTCGGCCTGCCGTCTCTCGCTGTCAGCTGTGTTCGTTTTTGTGCTGTTTGCGTCTATTTTCGTCTCTGTCAGCTCACTGCTTGTGTATGACCGCCAAACGCTGTTGGATCTTTGCCCGTCTCCCACGAATATGATCAACTTGGACGTTGGTTTTTCGACGTCCCAGTCATCTTACTCACCCGGCCGGATTTCTGCCTTCCTTTCCCGCCTCCTGGCTCCTCTCCCCCGGCGGAAGCGTCACCGGCGCCGTGGCAAACGTGGCGGCCAGCTGGTGAAAGTTAGGGCACTCCTGGCCCGGCTTCCTGTGGCTTCCCGAAGGAGGAATGGTGCGGTATCTGGTCTCTTCCTGCATCTACGCTCGCTGGATCCCATCGGTTCCTGGCTTGTTCCTATCGTTGGTTTGGAGGAAGAGGCTTGCCGCCGTCGCTCCTGCTGTGCCCGCCCCCGGAGGCGCAGGCTCCACCCATATTAGCTGCGGCCTTGGACGTGCTTGTCCCCGCCAGGTTCGTTCTTGTTAACGCAAGATCTTTGACAAACAAAAAGTTTATCCTGAAGGATTTCTTCACTTCCCGCGGACTGGCCTTCCTCTGTGTGACGGAGACATGGCTGAGAGCCCGTGAGTTTGCCCCTCTTAATGAACTTCTGCCTCCGGAGTGCTCCTACTTTAATTCTCCGCGGTCGTCCGGTCAAAAAGGAGGAGGATTAGCAGTCGTTTTTAAAAATGACTTTAAATGCCGTCAGATCCGCCTGCAATGCTCCTTTTCAAGCTTCGAACTGTGCATATCTGGTCTCTTCCTGCATTTACGCTCGCTGGATCCCATCGGTTCCTGGCTTGTTCCTATCGTTGGTTTGGAGGAAGAGGCTTGCCGCCGTCGCTCCTGCTGTGCCCGCCCCCGGAGGCGCAGGCTCCACCCATATTAGCTGCGGCCTTGGACGTGCTTGTCCCCGCCAGGTTCGTTCTTGTTAACGCAAGATCTTTGACAAACAAAAAGTTTATCCTGAAGGATTTCTTCACTTCCCGCGGACTGGCCTTCCTCTGTGTGACGGAGACATGGCTGAGAGCCCGTGAGTTTGCCCCTCTTAATGAACTTCTGCCTCCGGAGTGCTCCTACTTTAATTCTCCGCGGTCGTCCGGTCAAAAAGGAGGAGGATTAGCAGTCGTTTTTAAAAATGACTTTAAATGCCGTCAGATCCGCCTGCAATGCTCCTTTTCAAGCTTCGAACTGTGCATATCTGGTCTCTTCCTGCATTTACGCTCGCTGGATCCCATCGGTTCCTGGCTTGTTCCTATCGTTGGTTTGGAGGAAGAGGCTTGCCGCCGTCGCTCCTGCTGTGCCCGCCCCCGGAGGCGCAGGCCCCACCTGTATTAGCTGCGGCCTTGGACGTGCTGGTCCCCGCCAGGTTCGTTCTTGTTAACGCAAGATCTATGACAAACAAAAAGTTTATCCTGAAGGATTTCTTCACTTCCCGCGGACTGGCCTTCCTCTGTGTGACGGAGACATGGCTGAGAGCCCGTGAGTTTGCCCCTCTTAATGAACTTCTGCCTCCGGAGTGCTCCTACTTTAATTCTCCGCGGTCGTCCGGTCAAAAAGGAGGAGGATTAGCAGTCGTTTTTAAAAATGACTTTAAATGCCGTCAGATCCGCCTGCAATGCTCCTTTTCAAGCTTCGAACTGTGCATGTTTGAACTGGGTCTTACTGATGTCGTCCTGTGTGCCGTCGTCTATCGACCACCCAAGTACCACAAAGACTTTATAACTGACTTTTCTGAATTTCTGGCTGAAATCCTGCCCAAATATGATCGTGTCCTTATTGATGGTGATTTTAATATTTACACCGGTTCACCGTGCGTGACTGCTCACCGTCTGTTCGCTGTTGCGAAAAAGGCTAAGTATCGCTCTATCTGTGTGCTTTTAATTGTTCTACAGCTTTCTTTACTACTTCTCAAACATATTTAGTGATACTATTTAACTTGCAAATCACCCGATCTCTGTCTCACCACCTCTTCCTCAGCTAGTTAGCTGCTAAGCTAGCGTGGAGAAAGGCAGCGCCGGTCAGGAGGTAAGTAGGAAGCTACTCCCGCACACCGCGACCACTTCCCTGAGGACAGCAGGAACTTCACTCGATGACAGAAAACACTGTGAGTAATGGCTTCCTGTGCGTCTTGCACCATACTCACGGAGAGGTTGGCTCTGCTAGAGGGCCGTGTCCGCCAGTTAGAGCAGAGTAATGGCGTAACTTTAGATGTTGCGGACACATCTGCTAGCGTTAGCTGTAGCGAGCTAACTAGCCCAGCTTGTAGCAGTCCTAAGCGGCCTACAAGCTATGGTGTACCGGTTGAGACGCATAACAGATTTAGCTCTTTAGCTAGTCCTACACCCCAGTCTACCGGGCACCACACCTTAGTCATAGGGGACTCCATCACCCGAAACATAAAGCTTAGCAAACCAGCCACAATAAAGTGTATCCCCGGGGCCAGAGAACCTGACATTGAAGCTAATCTTAGGGAGCTAACTCGCAACAGGCCTAGTAAACACGTACGACAGGCTAATCGCACCACTAGTTATGCGAATATAGTTGTACACGTTGGCTCCAATGACACTAGGATGAGACAGTCAGAGATTACAAAGAGAAACATAGCCAGGACTTGTGATCTCGCCAGAAAGATGTCCAGGCATCGAGTAATTGTCTCTGGCCCCCTGCCTGCGAGAGGCAATGATGAGAGATATAGCAGATAAGTCTCGCTTAACAAGTGGCTGCCTAGCCTCTGTAGACAACAGGGACTAACGTTTATTGATAGCGGGCCCTCTTTCTGGGGCAAACCAGGCTTGCTGATGAGAGATGGCCTTCACCCTAACCAGGAAGGCGCCGTCATCCTGACTAGAAACATAGACTACTGTTTAAGTCTCACTTGACTGACTACACTAGAGCAAGCCCGGTCACAGACAATTACAGAGTCTGTTAGTCCGGGTGAGGAGTCAGTTAAGCTAGAACTAGCCAGCGCCAGGCTGGATAATCCATGTACGCATAACAATTCTCTTAGAATAATACCCAATTCACATAATGTTTTTTCTGTTGTGACTGTGTCAGAGGTGGACATGCATTCTACTGAGGTGGCAAATTATGATATGTCCAGTCTATTGCAGCACCAAGCAAACAATCGGAAAATTCCCGTTATATCAATTTCTAGATATGGTCGAAACTATTTAAAGTGCACTACGCATAATAAAAGCAACATTGTTAATATCGCTATTACAGATAATCTTAACAAAAACTCGTCAAAACAGCCCAATACCTATAATATGGGCTTTTTAAACATACGATCATTGTCTCCCAAGGCGTTATTGGTTAATGAGGTCATTAGAGACAACAATCTTAACGTCATTGGTCTTAGCGAAACCTGGCTCAAACCAGACAATTTTTTTGCGCTAAATGAGGCATCTCCTCCTAACTATACGAAAGCGCATGTCACCCGTCCTCTTAAAAGGGGAGGGGGTGTCGCACTAATATACAATGACAATTTTAACCTTAACCCTAACCTAAACAATAAATATAAATCGTTTGAGGTGCTTACTATGAGGTCTGTCACACCGCTACCTCTCGACCTGGCTGTTATCTACCGCCCCCCTGGGCCCTATTCGGACTTTATCAGTGAATTCTCAGAGTTCGTTGCTGATCTAGTGACGCACGCCGACAATATAATCATTATGGGGGACTTTAATATCCATATGAATACGCCATCGGACCCTCAGTGTGTGGCGCTCCAGACCATAATTGATAGCTGTGGTCTTACACAAATAATACATGAACCCACGCATCGCAACAGTAATACAGGAGTGTCACCACCTCCAAAGTTATGATACTTCCATATACTAAAGTAATGTCCGATCATTACCTTATAAAATTTTAAGTTTTGACTCATTGTCAACAAGCTAATAATAATAATAATAACTGCTATAGTGGCCGCAACATTAATGCCGCCACAACGATGACTCTTGCTGACCTACTGCCTTCGGTAATGGCACCATTCCCAAATTATGTCGGCTCTATTGATAACCTCACTCACAACTTTGACAATGCCCTGCGCGAAATTATTGATAGTATAGCACCGCTAAAGCAAAATAGGACCCCTAAAAGGCACACTCCATGGTTTACAGAAGAAATTAGAGTTCATAAATTATCATGTAAAAAGCTGGAATGCAAATGGCGCGCGACTAAACTTGAGGTTTTCCATCAAGCATAGAATGATAGTTTAATAACTTATAAACGCATGCTTACCTTAGCTAAAGCTAAATACTACTCAAATATCATCCGCCTCAACAAAAACGATCCTAAATTTCTGTTTAGTACAGTAGCATCGCTAACCCAACAAGGGACTCCTCCCAGTAGCTCCACCCACTCGGCAGAGGACTTTATGAATTTCTTTAATAAGAAAATTGAACTCATTAAAAAGGAGATTAAAGACAACGCATCCCAGCTACAACTGGGTTCTATTAACACAAATACGACTGTATATACGACGGATACCGCCCTCCAAAATAGTCTCTCTATTTTTGATGAAATAACATTAGAGGAATTATTACGGCGTGTAAGTGGGATAAAACAAACAACATGTTTACTTGACCCACTTCCTGGTAAACTTATCAAGGAACTGTTTGTATTATTAGGTCCATCAGTGTTAAATATTATAAACTTATCACTTTCCTCCGGCACTGTTCCCCTAGCATTCAAAAAAGCGGTTATTCATCCTCTACTCAAAAGACCTAACCTCGATCCTGACCTCATGGTAAACTACCGGCCGATGTCCCACCTTCCGTTTATCTCGAAAATTCTCGAAAAAATTGTTGCACAGCAGCTAAATGAACACTTAGTGACTAACAATCTCTGTGAACCTTTTCAATCCGGTTTCAGGGCAAATCACTCTACGGAGACAGCCCTCGCAAAAGTGACTAATGATCTACTGCTAACGATGGATTCTGATGCGTCATCTATGTTGCTGCTTCTGGATCTTAGCGCCGCTTTCGATACCGTCGATCATAATATTGTATTAGAGCGTATCAAAACACGTGTTGGTATGTCAGACTTAGCATTGTCGTGGTTTAACTCTTATCTTACTGACAGGATGCAGTGTGTCTCCCATAACAATGTGACCTCGGACTATGTCAAGGTAACGTGCAGAGTTCCCCAGGGTTCGGTTCTTGGCCCTGCACTCTTTAGTATTTACATGCTGCCGCTAGGTGACATCATACACAAATACGGTGTTAGCTTTCACTGTTATGCTGATGACACCCAACTCTACATGCCCCTAAAGCTGACCAACACGCCGGATTGTAGTCAGCTGGAGGCGTGTCTTAATGATATTAAACAATGGATGTCCGCTAACTTTTTGCAACTCAACGCTAAGAAAACGGAAATGCTGATTATCGGTCCTGCTAGACACCGACATCTATTTAATAATACCACCTTAACATTTGACAACCAAACAATTACACAAGGCGACTCGGTAAAGAATTTGGGTATTATCTTCGACCCAACTCTCTCGTTTGAGTCACACATTAAGAGTGTTACTAAAACGGCCTTCTTTCATCTCCGTAATATCGCTAAAATTCGTTCCGTCTTGTCCACTAGCGACGCTGAGATCATTATTCATGCGTTCGTTACGTCTCGTCTCGATTACTGTAACGTATTATTTTCGGGTCTCCCTATGTCTAGCATTAAAAGATTACAGTTGGTACAAAATGCGGCTGCTAGACTTTTGACAAAAACAAGAAAGTTTGATCATATTACGCCTATACTGGCTCACCTGCACTGGCTTCCTGTGCACTTAAGATGCGACTTTAAGGTTTTACTACTTACGTATAAAATACTACACGGTTTAGCTCCAGCCTATCTCGCCGATTGTATTGTACCATATGTCCCGACAAGAAATCTGCGTTCAAAGAACTCCGGTTTATTAGTGATTCCCAGAGCCAAAAAAAAAAGTCTGCGGGCTATAGAGCGTTTTCTGTTCGGGCTCCAATACTATGGAATGCCCTCCCGGTAACAGTTAGAGATGCTACCTCAGTAGAAGCATTTAAGTCCCATCTTAAAACTCATTTGTATACTCTAGCCTTTAAATAGACCCCCTTTTTAGACCAGTTGATCTGCCGTTTCTTTTATTCTCTCCTCTGCTCCCCTCTTCCTTGGAGGGGGGGTTGCACAGGTCCGGTGGCCATGGATGAAGTGCTGGTTGTCCAGAGTCGGGACCCGGGGTGGACCGCTAGCCTGTGCATCGGTTGGGGACATCTCTGCGCTGCTGACCCGTCTCCGCTCAGGACGGTTTCCTGCTGGCCCCACTATGGACTGGACTCTCGCTGATGTGTTGGATCCACTGTGGACTGAACTTTCACAATATTATGTCAGACCCACTCGACATCCATTGCTTTCGGTCTCCCCTAGAGGAGGTGGGTTACCCACATATGCGGTCCTCTCCAAGGTTTCTCATAGTCATTCACATCGACGTCCCACTGGGGTGAGTTTTTCCTTGCCTGTATGTGGGCTCTGTACCGAGGATGTCGTTGTGGCTTGTGCAGCCCTTTGGGACACTTGTGATTTAGGGCTATATAAATAAACTTTGATTGATTGATTGATGATTGACACCTGCTGCCCAGACGAGCCGCTCTCCAGGAGCTTCCTGAATGACTCATTTAACTTTGTACAGTCTGTGTCGGGTTCCACACATGAACGCGGGCATACACTCGATTTAGTGCTCTCGCATGGTATGTGTTTTTAATTTGGACATTTTCGACGCTGTGTTCTCTGATCATATGCCGATCCTGTTTGATATTCCCACTCAGTGTCCGGTTAAATTGTGCGCTCCGCCTCAACGCTCTCGCATGTTTAATTCTTCGTCTCCTGCTCTGTTCTCCTCAATTTTTTCGACTCTTTGTGATGATAACTCTGTAGCCTCTGTGTGTCTGAATACTGAAGAGTTGGTTTCTGGGTTCAACTCTATTTGTTTACAAACACTGGACACGATCGCTCCTTTCAAGTGCTGCCGCTCCAAAGCCACCCCTCAGCCCTGGTTGAATGACGTCACTCGTGCTGCCAGGTGCGAATGTAGAAGAGCAGAGAGAAAATGGAAAAAAGACAGGCTGCATGTGTCCTTTGCCATTTTTAAAGAAAGCCTATTTTCCTTTCAGATGACTGTAAAAGCAGAGATGAATATATATCTATCTCAGATTATATCTTCTAACTGTAACAACCCCAGAGCTCTGTTCAAAACTATTAACATTGTCATTGATGCTCCCAAATCTGTTGGTTTTGATGCTTCTTTTGAATTCTGTGAAAATTGTCTCAATTTTTTCACTGACAAACATGTGTCAACTAGAGCCAGTTTATCTCACCCTTCATATGACCCTTCTTTTCCTCTGCATTTCTCTTCTGTTTTCCATCAGTGTCCTTTTCTTTTTTAAATGACACAGTTAGTCATATGAAGCCCTCTGGTTCTCCTGCAGATGCCCTCCCACCTCGCCTGTTTAAGGAGGTACTTGCTACTATTAACTTTATCAATAGTAGCCTCTCTTCTGGAATAGTTCCAGTAGAGATTAAACATGCAGTGGTATGACCTCTACTTAAAAAACCAAGCCTCGACCCCTCTCTAACCTCAGACCTATCTCTAATCTTACATACCTTTCCAAAATATTACAGAAGGTTGTCTACAGTCAGTTCTTAGAGGATAATGGTATCACTGAGCTGTTCCAGTCCGGTTTTAAAGCCCCCCACAGCACAGAGTCAGCGCTTCTAAAAGTTTTTAACGATATCCTCCTGTCAACAGATTCTGGTAAATATGTTGTCCTGGTGCTTTTAGATCTGTCTGTTGCATTCGACACCGTCGACCACGCCATATTAATCACTCGTCTTGAGAAGTGTGTGGGCATTAAGGGCGCCGCCCTCAACTGGTTCCGGTCGTACCTAACTGACAGGAGTTTTTGTGTAAAAATAGACAGTTGTATGTCTTCCACAGCTCCTCTACCACATGGGGTCCCCCAGGGCTCAATCCTTGCCCCAATTTTATTTGTGCTTTACTTTCTCCCCCTTGGTTCTGTTTTCAGGATGTACGGTATAGCATTTCATTTTTATGCCGATGATTGTCAGATATACTTTCCCATGGCACAAAATAACACGGTACAACGTCTCATTTACTGCCTGCACGACATCAAAGCCTGGCTTTCAGCTAACTTCCTGAGCCTAAATGAAGACAAAACAGAAGTTGTGTTGTTCGGCCCGAGTCGCTCTCCCTCCCCCAACGTTGACCTCGGCACTCTGTCCCCGTATCTCAGTGACTGTGTCACAAACCTGGGGGTAAAGTTCGACTCAGATTTTAAATTTGAAAAACAAATCAGCAGCGTTGTACAAAAAAGCTTTTATCAACTACGCCAAATAGCGAAAGTGAAACCGCTTCTATCAGCGCATGACCTTGAGAAATGAATCCACGCCTTTATCTCGAATCGTCTAGACAACTGCAATGCCCTGTACGTAGGCATTAGCCCGGCCTCCCTAGCCCGCCTGCAGTTTGTGCAGATCTCTGCTGCTCATCTGCTAAAACAGACCCGCAGACGTGAGCACATCACCCCTATATTAGCGTCCCTTCACTGGCTCCCTGTGCGTTACTGAATCAATGTTAAACTCCTTCTATTTGTTTTTAAATGTCTAAACAACCTCGCTACAACTTATCTCTCTGACCTCCTTCAGCCTTACTGCCCCACCCGATCCCTAAGATCAGCCGATCAGCTACTATTGACGGTCCCTGACACAAGGCTGAAGCTTAGAGGTGACAGAGCTTTCGCCGCTGCTGCGCCCAAGCTCTGAAACGACCTACCACTGAGTGTTAGACAGGCCTCCTCTCTTCCTGTTTTTAAATCTCTCTTAAAAACATACTTTTATTCCATGGCTTTTAACACTGAGTGATCTCCATCCTGCTATGGCGCCCCATAATACACCTGCTGTGAACCTGTTTTTATGGGGGTTTTTTTTGTTTTTTTTTATCGTGCTCTGTTTGTCAGGCTAGTCCCTGACAGTTTGGTTATGTTTTAGTTTTTCCTCTGTGTTTGTCTTTGTTTCCTGTCAGCGCTCTTATTTTGGTTGTTTCCTGCTTTTCTCCCTGAGTGCTGTTTTCCCTCAGCTGTGGCTGATTGCCCCCTGGCCACAACTGGTGTCAATCAGCCAGCTGCTCTTTAAACCTGCCTTGCCATCCAGTCTGTGCTGGAGTATTGTCGATGTGATTGTCGCTGATGATTGTCGATGTCATAACTACCTGTCCTTGTCGCTGTTATCATAGCAGTAAGCTGTTCCTTATAGCTATTTACAGTTTGCTTTCTCCTAGATCCTTGTTTCGTGTTATCCTGTTAGCCATTAGCTGTTTCCAGTTTTTCTGTTTGCTGGTTCCTGTTTTCAGTTTGGCTATTCCTAGTTCCTGGTTTGTGCTTTTTTTTTATTTTATGGATATTAAATCATGTTTTCCTGCACCAAGCCTGCCTTCTCTGCATCTTGGGGTTAGTCACCAACAATTTGTGACACTGTTTGTGTTGTGTTGTGTTTGCTCGGTTCTCTTGTTGTCTTTTGGCCTGCCCATTGTACATCACTTTGGCTACCCCTGTGGTGGATTTTAAATGTGCTTTATAAATAGAGTTGATTTGATTTGATTTGATTTGATTTCCAATGTTGCAAAAAATGCGTAGAATACAAATTAAAATACAACATTTCGGTTAATGAAGATTTGCGTAGTAGGCTAATATAGACACTTAAATCATGTGTTGCCTTCATTATAACACTTACATTGTTATGTGTACAGGGAGGAGGAGACAGCACAGACCGGAGTTTATTTATTATATATGCACAATATATAATAATCAGAAATGCAGTGTGTAATACATCCAAAAGGTGTATGGTGAGCGACTATGTGTAGGAATTAATGAGTGTTACCGGGAATGTTGAGCGAGAGGTGAGGAAGTCCAAGGGGGGACAAGACAAGACAGGCTCTGAGGTCCGTGAGCAGGCAGGAAGTCGGGGGCTATAGCGTGGCGTCAAAGGTCCGTGTCCAGGCGGGAGGTCGAGATCCAAATGGGGCAGCCAGAGAACCAGAGAGGAACACGGGAGACGAAACACACAGCTCGTCACGCGGGAACGGAGGTTTGCTGCTGGAACGACAGGACAACGCACAATGAAACACGGAGGAGGAGAACACACAGAGAGGGAGAGCATAGTGCATGATACAAATAGGCTTACTGTACAAAACAGTTAGCTACGTTCTGGCCCGGAACGCAGGTCTGCACTGGCTTAAGAAGCCCAAGAAGCTCATCAACGACAGGTGTGTAGATTGGTGATTGATTGCAGCTGCCGGCTACAGCAGGAGATAAGCGGCCATGGGCTTGTCCCGAGGCGCGCTCCGCAGAGCTCATTGAGGAATGCGCAGCGGCATGCGCTTGTGCCGTGACATATGTCAGGCTTTTAATTTTTTGCGGCTCCAGACAGATTTTTTTTTCCATTTTTGGTCCAATATGGCTCTTTCAACATTTTGGGTTGCAGACCCCTGACCTAAAAATACACCAACCTAAATATCGCAATAAGAAACTGGTAATGGAAACACCAAGATTTCGAAAAAACTCTGAAATATCGCTAAAACATGTTTACGCTTTAATGATGTGGTTGTTTGAGATGTTTCGATATTCAAGTGTTTCGCAAAAGCATCAGGGAAACACTTTTTTTTTTGCATTTAGCTGTCACCTAAACACAGAACCAGCGGGGCACCAATGCAGGACAACTTGGTCACGCTTTGGATCGGTCGGCCAGGGGCAAACGAGTCTGCACC
This sequence comes from Entelurus aequoreus, assembly GCF_033978785.1. Classification (NCBI taxonomy): domain Eukaryota; kingdom Metazoa; phylum Chordata; class Actinopteri; order Syngnathiformes; family Syngnathidae; genus Entelurus; species Entelurus aequoreus. The sequence continues at coordinate 25,195,924 of NC_084748.1, forward strand.
GCCACACCGGGTCGTTTCACGGGTCCCTTCCCCGCAGTAGAGGCCAACCTGCAAGCTTGGAGAGACCCACATGCCCAAACAATGTCAAGGACGTTGCCTCTGAGTGATCTCCCGCTGCCTTCGTCATCTATTGACTGCACGGCACCAACAGTGGCTGCAATATCTTCCTCAAAGTGGAGTATCGCAGGGTAAGATTTTAGGAGAATTACGGTTCATGAAGCAAAACACCTTTTAATGGAAATGCCTACAAGTCCCAAATATACTTTATCAGCATTTTTACAAATATCAGTTGTATTTTGTGTAAAACTGCATTGGAAACGCAGCTACAGTCTTGGCACAGCAATGGAGCAACATTTTGGCCAGCCTAAAAAAAGTGATGAAAAGATCAACAAAGCCACAAGATTAGCAGAGCAGCCAAGTAAAGCCAACAGTAGGCCAAAATATGATGTCAGAGTTTTAAAGACGTGGTGAAAAAAACATTTTATTTTCCATTTATAACTCTAACTTTAAGTACAACTTAAAGGTGTATATTTTTACAACATATTAAGTAATTTAGAGTTGAAAAGTTAACAGCTTTATCTGTACTGTATTTCAGTAGTCATCAATGACCATGTCTTCTGTGAAATGATTATTAGGTACCATATCATATAGTTGGTTTAGTTTCTGTTTTTGAAAAACTTTTAACATATGATTAGTCCATACTTGCCAACCTTGAGACCTCCGAATTCGGGAGATGGAGGGGTGGTGGGGGCGGGGTTTGGTGGTAGCGCGGGGTGTATATTGTAGCGTCCCGGAAGATTTTGTGGTTCTGGGTATTTGTTCTGTTGTGTTTATGTTGTGTTACGGTACGGATGTTCTCCTGAAATGTGTTTGTCATTCTTATTTGGTGTGGGTTCACAGTGTGGCGCATATTTGTAACAGTGTTAAAGTTGTTTATACGGCAACCCTCAGTGTGACCTGTATAGCTGTTGATCAAGTATGCCTTGCATTCACTTATGTGTGTGTCAAAGCCGCATATATTATGTGACTGGGCCGGCACGCTGTTTGTATGGAGGAAAAAGCGGTCGTGATGACAGGTTGTAGAGGACGCTAAAGGCAGTGTCTTTAAGGCACGCCTCCAATGTTGTTGTCCGGGCGGAAATCTGGAGAAATTCGGGAGAATGGTTGCCCCGGGAGATTTTCGGGAGGGGCACTGAAATTCGGGAGTCTCCCAGGAAAATCGGGAGGGTTGGCAAGTATGGATTAATCCAATATTTTAAGATGGTTAAAATGCATGTTTATGTTAAGTTAAGTTAAAGTTCAAGTACCAATGATTGTCACACACACACTAGGTGTGGTGAAATTTGTCCTCTGCATTTGACCCATCCCCTTGATCACCCCCTGGGAGGTGAGGGGAGCATTTAATTTTTGGTGATTTAACCCCCAATTCCAACCCTTGATGCTGAGTGCCAAGCAGGGAGGTAATGGGTCCCATTTTTATAGTCTTTGGTATGACCCGGCCGGGGTTTGTGAGATTTGGGCATGGTCCAACATTTTATCTCAAAATTGTTTATTTTAGAATATCAATATCAATACCGCTGGAATATAAAGACAATATAACATACATCCGTAAACGTGAATGCATATGCAAAAGTGCAATATATTTATCTGTACAGTAATCTATTTATTTATATCTGCACCTTATTGCTCTTTTATCCTGCACTACAACAAGTTAATGCAACAAAATGTAGTTCTTATCTGTACTGTAAAGTTCAAATTTGAATGACAATAAAGGAAGTCTAAGTCTAAGTCTAATACATCAGCACGGCAGGTGAAAAAGAAGTCTTTGACCTACCAAACATCAGAGCTTGAATCTGATCATCATGAGGAAGAGATGCCAACACGAAGGCTTAAAAATAAACAGAAACTAAATTGAGTCTAAACAGCTGTCAGATATATTGATAAATATAGACATTTTCTTTTACATTAATGCTTTTTTTTTTGTATCAATAGATACTGTTTAGGCCAGGTGTGTTCAGAATTTTTACACCAAGGGTCGCGTACTGATAAGTCCAAGTATGCTGTGGTCATTTTGATATTTTGTAAATACTAAAAGGAGCATTATATATATATAAAGACAACATCTGTGTCATCTTTGTGTTATAAGTGACAACATGTTCTATATCATTAATTATCACTAGGGATGATGTTGGAAACCAGTTCTCCCGGTTGTTCGATAAGAAAAGAACCGATTCCATGGACTCGAATCCTTTTTTGAGAACCGGTCCCGTTATTGAGGCCACTATAGTAAAGAAAAAGAGTTGGTTCTTTATTCGAATCCCTGGGAACGAATCCTTTTTTTTACTAGGAAATGCCCTGTGGCACGTCCCAGGAAATGAGGTAGCTCAGTCATTAGGCGGCAGATACAGAAAGCAGCAACAACAACGCACCGGAAAAAACGCCTCAAGGCATGGCTTCATTTTACAAAAAAATACGACAAGGAAACGGCTATCTGCAATTATTGCCAGGCTTCGCTCTTATCTAAGGGGGGGAAGTACAACAAGCATGTTGAAACATGTTCAGGCCGTACATAACCTGAAGGTTAGAGAAAGGTGTCGTGGAGAAGCAGCGACGAAGCACGCCCCTCTTCAACCTGCAGCGCCAATTCCGGTGATAGTGCTGGTGAGTAACTAACGTTAACTGTTGCCGGTTAATTTCCATATCTGCTCACTCGTAGCCTTTAGGCTAAAATAACGTTGCCTCGTATGACAATCCAGGATTGCGGTAATGTTAGCTAGACTAACGTTACCTAAGCATAGTCAGTGGCTAATGGTAACGTTAACTTTAGCCTTTTTGTATATGTCTGATAACGTTAATGTTATCTTGTAGCCTACACCGGTGGTCCCCAACCACCGGGCCGCGGCCCGGTACCGGTCCGTGGATCAATTGGCACAAGAAATTTTTTTTTTAATTTTTTTTTTTAATTAAATCAACATAAAAACACAAGATACACTTACAATTAGTGCACCAACCCCCAAAAAAACCTCCCCCATTTATACTCATTCACACTCATTCGCACAAAAGGGTTGTTTCTTTCTGTTATTAATATTTCTGGTTCCTACATTATATATCAATATAGATCAATACAGTCTGCAGGTATACAGTCCGTAAGCACATATGATTGTATTTTTTTTATGACAAAAAAAAAAAAAATACCATACCATGGGTAACAACAGTCAATATATATATATATTTTTTAGGGGGGTAACAACAGTCAATATTTATTTATTTATTTATTTATTTTTCTTACAAAATAAAAGTGAGCTTTTGTTAAACCAAATATTGTGTATTTTTTCCATATACAACAACCTATCTGGATTCGATAGAAAATCGATAAGGAATCGGTTCGATAAGAGGATTCGATAATGGGCTGGAACTCGATAATTTCTTATCAAACATCATCCCTAATTATCACTATTTAAAAATGACTATACTATAGTGTTTTGATTTAATACATTTGATTTAATCTTCTCTACATCTGCAAATCTCATGCTTGGGGACATTTTTTATTTGTGAATAACAAATAAGTAACCTCTGCAAATAATATGTGTATATAAATGTATACAACCCATCACAGCCATGCTTATTGGGTTGAATACTATCTGATAAACACAACAGGGAAAAAAAATAATATATATATCCATCCATCCATTTTCTACCGCTTGTCCCTCTCGGGGTCACGGGGGTGCTGGAGCCTACTTCAGCAGTTGTAAAATACCTTAATGTTTTTTAACAACTGGCATATAATTTAGTCATCTGCACAAAGTAATGTGTAATGCCAAAAAACATAACATTTATGTGCTGATACAGAATTATGTCTCTCTCAGCTGCTCAGTTGCCTTATTTGGATCTGACTTTATTAAATGGATTTATATTCATGTTTGGCGCCGCCGGACCCGAGCAGGAGGAGATAGAAAGAGAATAATAGGAAGACAGAGGGGGAAATTGCGGAGACAAGAGGGGGATAAGACAGAGAGAAGACAACAACAACAAACACAACAATAACAACCACAACAACAACAACAGAACAGCATCAGCAAATAGGATATGTACAAATATGATACAAAAAGTGATAGCAAAGAAGCAGTTAGTGAAGTAAATATTAATGACACAGAAATGACAATGAACATTATCCGCACTACAAATGGAGCAATAAAAATACCAATAGAATTAAGACTATTGGTAATGAGTAATCAGTGATGGGCAGGAACAAGCTACATGTGGCTACGCTACGTAGCTTAACTACATTTTCCAATAGCTTGGCGGTAGCTAAGCTACAGTATTTTCCGGACTACAAGGCGCACTTAAACTTTTTTTTTTTCTCAAAGCTCGACAGTGCGCCTTGTAACCCGGTGTGCCTAATGTACGGAATAATTCTGGTTTTGCTTACCGACCTCGAAGCAATATTATTTGGTACATGGTGAAATGATAAGTGTGACCAGTAAATGGCAGTCACATATAAGAGATACGTGTAGACTGCATTATGACTTAAGCAAACAACACCAACATTTGATATGTTCCATTGAAAATATAGAACACAGGGCGCTCAAAAACCTATCAAAATGTTTTAGTATGACTTTAGTAAGCAATGAAGCCGCATCGCTTGATAGATTGTACTTTTCTTCAACATACAAGTATTATTATGGTGTGTGTATAAGGTAAGTGGCGACTTGTCCAGGGTGTACCCCGCCTTCCGCCCAATTGTAGCTGAGATAGGCTCCAGCGCCCCCCGCGACCCCAAAGGGAATAAGCAGTAGAAAATGGATGGATGGATGGATGTGTATAAGGTAAGACATATTATCTGGCGTTTTTTTTTCACAATATTATGCAAAAGTAACTTTTCTTACCTTCTGGTAGCTGCTGATCTGTATTTGGGATCTGCATAAGTCCTGAAAAATTGCGCGCGTCCGCCTTTGTAGTTCGTGCCGACCCTTAGTCGATAAGCTTCTACTTTTTCTCTATCTTCTTGTTATGGGACATTCATCCTCCACTGTTGCCATTTATAATATAAAGTAGTGTAAAGTTATTACTTATATCTGCCATGAAAGCGCTAAAACATACCGGTGTAGTGAGTTTACAATAGTCATCCAAGTAACTATAGTTATTAGAGTTCCGGTCGGATGGATTTTCACGGGACACATTTTTTCCGCGGATGAGGAGATGCTGCTCCGTTATTGATTTAAGTAAAGTCTGAATGTCATTATAACAGTTAGCTCCATCTTTTGACACTTCTTCCACCCCCGTCCTTGCACGCTACACCGCTACAACAAAGATGACGGGGAGAAGACGCTGCCGAAGGTGAGCTACGTAGATAAGACCGCCAACAAAACCGCGCATCTGGAAGCGACTGTCAGAAAGCGGCTTGAAGATGATCTGTAAAACATAATCTACGCAACATTTTGACCAAAGAACCACCATTACATGTTATGTAGACCACAAATTAAAAATAAAATAAAAATATGACTCCTTTATATGAAAAAAAATAGACCACTCATCGGCAGTGCGCCTTATACTCTGGTGCGTCCTATGGTACTTTTTTAACGATTAGCTTTTCCTGTAGCTTAGCTACTTTTACACCCATGTTGCTAGGTAGCTTACATCAAAGCTACAAGCTACAAAGAGAGAAAATGGACTGCGAATCCAGGCCCAAAAAAATATGGGAAAATTACAATGACCTGCATGAATGAGAACATCCATACATACGGAAAAAATCCATGATGATTGTTTGGTGTTCGTATGGTGAGTCACAATTGGCTAAGGTTAGGGCGAAACATTACGGACTGGCCAATCAGAGGAAATATAAGGCGGATCATCGAAACCAGGAAGCAAAATAGTAACAGACATGCACTCATGTCACATGACGACAAGGAAGTTGGACACACAGGGTCGCTTCCAGCTGTCAACTCATAAAGTAACATACTTAAAAATGACAGAGGGATTCTCTACCGCAGATTAGATTTTTGCTTTAGTGATGACGTTCAGGAAACCCACAATAATGTGTGTCCTTGGCCATATTTAGACAAATGTATGCGTTTAAAAAAGAACAATGCCCAAAACCTTAGTTTTTAGTTGTTTACTTCATAAACCAAAATCCTAACTGCTATCTTCATCGAAGACAAGGAACACACATTAAGGTGAGTGAAAAGTTTTACTGCACATAACCAGTATCAACTTTTACTAAACAGCACACAAATCAATATATAGTGTTTTGTTTCTTTACTGTAGGTAGAGAAAATGAATTACATTATAAGGGTAAGCCAAAGAAAAGGCAAACTACAATAAATACATACAGTGGGATGCAGGGACCCCTAGAGGTAGTTGTAGGGTGTCTCTAAATGACAGATAGTTAGTAGTAATGGACCCTTGGTGGATTATGTTAAATGTAGCTTTGATGTAGCAAACTACTTTTGCCTTGTAGCTTGTAGTGTAGCTTGCTACAATTCTAGATTCCACTGTCGATCGAGAGTAACTTGTAGCTTAACATACTACATTTTCCCAGTAGCTTGTCCATCACTGTGAATAATAACAATAAATACATCTATTATTAACAATACAATTGTTTCAAATGCAACAATACATACATGTAATGATAACTTGAATTACAAAAGAAAGCAGATAAATGATTGGGAAGAAAAAGAAGCGAACTGTATTAACCTTGTAGATTGTTATAGTAACATTAGGTTAAGCTTTGTCAGTGTGCCATGTTTTACCCAGTTTCCCCTATGGGAACAACGTTAATATATGTTTGATGAACCGTGATTATGCATATGTATCTGTACAGTCTGTGTATACAGAGTGTATGTTTGTACTGTGAATGTGTGTGTGGATGTACTATATTTATGTATATACTGTATGTGGGAGCGTAGGTACCTATGTATGTGGGTAAGTACCAATGTATGTATGTATTAATTCATTAATTTACATATGTGTGTATATATGTATGAATAATTATGTTTATGTGAATGTATGTACAATATATTTGTCTACCAAAGTGCGACCCCAAATAACAAGGGAGCAGCCGGGCGGGAAGACCCCCCTCCAGCACCAGGGCTCCCACCAGCCCAACCCCCCCAAGAGATAAACTGCTTAAGCATATGAAGCAACAGCTAAAACAGTTGACTGCTGACTGTTGGCTTAAGTCCTGGGAGGATCGTTGATGGATGTCCTACTGAAATACTTGAAGGCCTTCAGTTTCCACTTGGCTCACTGGAGGAGGTAGAGCATTTTGGTCCTGTTTACATTGCACACCAAATCTGATTTTTTTGCCCTCAAGTTACACTGATCTGATTTTTTTTGCCAGTCTCAACGCTTCAAAGTGCTTCTAATCTGATTTTAAGTCATCAAATTCAGGCCACATCAGGAGTTAGTCCTGAATCCGATTGGAATCTGATCTTTTCAAATGTGACTGCAGTCTAAACGCAATGTGACCTTTAATATCAATTTTTCCTCAGCTTTGGGTGAGCTACGTTACTCGTGTGCAACAGTAAGACGCAGTCGCAAGCGAAAGTGCATATTTTTAATTACAACATCCGGTTTCGGTAAGCAACATTTTCAAGACAGCCAAATTTTCGGTGCATCACATGTCAAAAGTGCGCGAATAGTCGGTTATATGTAATATATGACTATATATTTTGATTCTGAAAAAATAGCAATTGTTGAAAGACCGCTGATGTCCATGTCTCCGTTTCTTAACAGCCATAAAAAGATTACAACCCTCCCAAATATATTACACTATATATATCCATTCATACATTATATTACATTATTTAACTTTCACACTTATTTTTAAGGTGTTGCGACTTTTATTTTATTTTGTAGTGGTAGCGACTGCCCGGATCATGTTTTGTTCTGTTAGATTGGCCACCTCAGTTCTGTTTTCAGCACCCATAGGTTTGTGGTTTGGTTACCATGGGTGCTGATTAGTTTCACCTGCCTCTGATTAGTGTTCGGGGCGCTCACCTGCTCCTGGGCACTAATCAGAGAGCTACTTATTCCTGTTTTTCGCCACACACTATCTGGCTTTTTTGTTTGCTCTAAGCAACAGTTACGTTTGACGATTCCTTGCTTCTTTGATATGTGTACCTGTTTTAAACTAACTTTTGCTGCTAATTGTTTGCAATGCAATGGTGCATTTTGTTAGCATCAATGAATATCACTTTAAAACAAGCCTTAATGAAAAATATTGTCATTATTACTTTTGATAGAGAAACTTAATTTTCTGCTCAGACAAATTAAAATAAGATACAAAGCAATACTGAAAACAGTTGAGGTACTAACTCGTGCCACATCTGGCCCAGAGCTGATCCGAATGTAATAATTGGGTAACACATACATGACTTATTAGGGCCGTATATATGTGACCTTGTTTTCTGCTGCTTTGGACCAGTTTTGGCCCAAAACTGTTTTAGATTTGGCAAGTGAGTCCGTTCCATATAATAATAATAATAATAATACCTGGGATTTATATAGCGCTTTTCTAAGTACCCAAAGTCGCTTTACATGTTAAAAACCCATCATTCATTCACACCTGGTGGTGGTAAGCTACTTTCGTAGCCACAGCTGCCCTGGGGTAGACTGACATATTAAGGCCATTGTGCAAAAAGACACTGGTGCAGATGTGTTTTACGGATCCGGGCCAAAATATTTTAGCAAATATCCAGTCCAGTTATTTTTGCTGTCTGGGAAGTATATTTTAATATGTTTACAATAGTCCAAATTCCTTTATACAAAAGGACAGCTATTGTGCTCTAGGAATTCCTGAAAAAATGGTATTGTCTCCTCCAAGTTTTAAACTGAACTCAGGGTCCAGTCTGGTCTCATTCTGGGGCCATATTTGGTCCCTTGGCCGCCAGTTGAATAGTCCTGGACTAGGGTCTTAAAGTACTTCTTCTAGAGACCTCCTTTGTTGCATTAGCCATACATTAAGGTCATTATCATGTTGAAAGAATGAACCACAACCCACCTTAGAGATCCACAGCTGACTTGTGTGATCTTGTATTGCAATTTTTTATATTGAGCCAACAGTGCTGTTAAAATCCCCCAAAATGTATAAACCAAACTAAATGTCTTCATTGGTACAGATAAATTTTGTAACCGTCAGAATTCTGGCAGATATCAAATATTTACTGTATTTTACTCAATCCAATACAAATTAGGAATATCATTTTTATTTTACCTTTTTTCTTCCTTTACTTTTTTGTCGGTAATATGTCTCAAATTTGGTTAAACTTGGCAAATACATTATACAACTTTCAGTGAGTTGGCTAATGAAGAAAGACCAATTAAGAAGCGATAAGCTCCTGCACAGGTAAACCCAAACAATAAGGCGGCATCAAAGCAGACCAGAATGATAAGTTATATTCTGCCAAACACAAATCTCTACGTCTGTCAGCAAGGAATTAAATTAAATTACTTATTGAACGAGAAATCCGGAGACCCACAGAAACTGTTATAGAATAATGAGTTGTCAAATTGGAGGCTGTGTTGTAAGTAAACGATCCATCACATGGAAGGTTTTTCAATCCTTTGGTTTGCAGGAGATAATCCAAGCTTTCAGGGGTTTGATAACATTAAATATATATGTTTTCCATACATTCATTTTGAATGTATTCATTGACAGACTTGTTGCCAAAGTGAAAGTATTTGCCTTCAAGCAGGAAATTGATACTGTATATGACAATCAGGTTTTATCTGTGTGTCTTCTTGATGATTACATAATTTATTTTAGACATAAAGCTTAGGTGTGTCCTGATACAAATTTTTCACTGCTGATAAGATTATCAATATCTGAGCTTTGAGCATTGGCCGATACGGATATAGATCAGATTCGATACATCAGCAGGTGTCATAAAGACATTTATCATTTTGTAGTACGTAATGTTAGAAAAGGTTTGATCAAGTAAATTAGTCAAACAAATATCAATGGTAAGTGTGAAAAACATGAACCAATTTATTATTAACTGTCTGGAATGGATGTATGCTGTCAGTAAATGGAAGTGGAGTGGTAATTTGTATTTAGATGACACCTCGAGGTCACAATAATTCTCTGAATTTCACACATGACACAGTAAGTTGAATGGTGACACGTTTGCTACTGGATACTTTCCAATATTCTTCTACCTTGGAGACTTTGTATGTGTAACTAATAAGCAACTATAATTCTTTGATACTTGTTTATATTGACAAATGTGCTTTTTTCAGACTGCGATGTCTAGCTTGTGTGCTATAGTGCGCTTAGCTGTTGTGTAGATTTGAGCTCCTAGTAGCCTGTAGCCTACCATGTTTACCTTATGTAAATTACTTGAGTAAAATTCAAGAAAAGAGCAACCTTGTGTGCTTATTGGAGGACATTTAGATGTTAACTGCCTGTCCAGCTTTGCACAAGTAAACACGCTGCAGGACGGCATGTATCGGAAATGATATCACACATTTTACATGCCAAGACATATCATCCCATACTTGTTTTTTGCTGATCGGGACACCCTTGATAAGTCATTTTGTACAAAACCCAAAACCAGTGAAGTTGGCACGTTGTGTAATTCGTAAATCAATACAGATTACAATGATTTGCAAATCATTTTCAACTTATATTCAATTGAATAGTCTCCATCCATCCATTTTCTACCGCTTATTCCCTTCGGGGTCGCGGGGGGCGCTGGAGCCTATCTCAGCTACAATCGGGCGGAAGGCGGGGTACACCCTGGACAAGTCGCCACCTCATCGCAGGGCCAACACAGATAGACAGACAACATTCACACTCACAATCACACACTAGGGCCAATTTAGTGTTGCCATTCAACCTATCCCCAGGTGCATGTCTTTGGAGGTGGGAGGAAGCCGGAGTACCCGGAGGGAACCCACGCAGTCACGGGGAGAACATGCAAACTCCACACAGAAAGATCCCGAGGCTGGGATTGAACTCACGACTACTCAGGACCTTCGCATTGTGAGGCAGACGCACTAACCAATTGAATAGTCTGTAAAACCAAATGTTTAATGTTCTAACTGAGAACCTTTTTTTTTTTTTTGGCAAATAGTCATTAACTTAGAATTTAATGGCAGCAACATATTGCAAAAAGTTGTCACATGGGCATTTTTACCACTGTGTCACATGGCCTTTTCTTTTAACAACACTCAGTAAACGTTTGGGAACTGAGGAGACTGTCACGACTTGGACTTTGAGGCAGTTTCCTGCGTGGATTGTTTTCCCGTGGTGCAAATCAACTGGACCGGACATGGCGTGAAGGTAAAGATATGATTTAATTTAACACTAACAAAGTACAAACAAAAGGCGCGCACAAGGCGGAGACACAAACTTAGCGTAGAAACAAAAACGTAAACACATAGCCTGAACTATGGTCATAAACAATAAACTTACTGTGGCGTGAAAAGTCAAGATTCTCGGAACCTTTTGATGATCTTAAGGACCGTAGATGATGAAATCCCTAAATTCCTTGCAATAGCTCGTTGAGAAATGTTGTTCTTAAACTGTTCGACAATTTGCTCACGCATTTGTTCACAAAGTGGTGACCCTCGCCCCATCCTTGTTTGTGAATGACTGAGCATTTCATGGAAGCTGCTTTTATACCCAATCCTGGCACCCACCTGTTCTCAATTAGCCTGTTCACCTGTGGGATGTTCCGTGTTCATACATACATACGCACACACATACATACATACATTCACACACATATTAATTGTACAATCATACATACACACGTACGTACATACATACACTCATGCATACATACATACATACACTCATGCATACATACATACATACACTCATGCATACAATCACGCTTCAGCAAACATATTCATACATACAAGTGTACGCAATCATAATCATGCAAATACACACCCACATCACAAAACACAGCACACTGCTTAAGCTTAACCTATTTTTACCAATGTAAACGCCCATAATATTCCGAGCCCCCCGCCCACCTTTTCTAGTTCAAGCATTCATTACATTTATGTATTATTGCATTTGAATCGATTGCAATGCCGATAATGAGGTAATTATCGGTATTCAATATCAATATTGTTATTTCTATTGGTATTATTATTGTTATGTTACTAAGGGGAGGTGATGGCAAACATACACCAGGGGGAAGTGTGAACAACGATTTATTATATATATTAAATATATATATATATATATATATATATATATATATATATATATATATATATATATATATATATATATATATATATATATATATATATATATATATAATAATCAAACTATACAAATAAACAATAGAGTGGAGTGTGAACTAGATCCAAAAGTGTATGTGGTGTAAGGCTATGTGTGTAGTTAGCTGAAGTGTGTGTTACCAAAGTGTTGAACGAGAGATGAGGAAGTCCATGGGGCAGGCAGGTGATCAGGGGCGAGAGAGAAGCGTCAGAGAAGAACGCGTCCAAGCGGGAGGTCAAGAATCCAAAAGGCAGTCCGGGGGAGCAAGGGGAACAACAAGGGATCACAGGGGAACACGGGAAGCGCTGCGGGAAGACAACAGGAATATCAGACACAACGGAAACACGGAAGTCGCAGGGGATTGCGGGATGGCCAGACACTGGATGCTTACACAGGTACGGAAGACTATACTCCGGCGCCGCCTGGCAGGTTCTGCGAGCTTATGAAGGCAGGTCCTTCATTAAGTGCAGGTGTGCAGAATGCCGGTGATTGTTTGCAGCTGGCGGCTGCTGTGGGGCGGAGACGCGCATGGCGCGCTCCTGGATGTGCGCGCCCGTGGGCGTGTCCCGAGGTGCGCACAGACGGATGAGAGGCGTTGGCAGGAGTCTGAGCCGTAACAGTACCCCCCTCCTTATGGACAGCTTCCAGATGTCCTACCGGTCGTACCACAAACAAAAACACAGGAACAAAAGTCAAGGGTGGGCGGAGGGGTGAACTGGTGGTGGGTCGCCGGCCCAAATGTCCCCGAATCCACCGGGGACGAGTCTGGTGGCGGCGGCGAGTAGAATGCCGCTGAGGCCGGCGAGGCGGGCGACCAAGGTGCGGCCACCGACTTGGCCGTCGGAAAGGCGGACGCGAGTGGCGCCATGGTGCGTCTTGACGGAAACAAGAAGAAGACGTCATCGGCGAAGAGGATGACGTCATCGGCGGCGTGGAAGAGGCAGACGTCATCGGCGGCGTGGAAGCGGCAGAAGTCATCGGCGGCGTGGAAGCGGCAGACGTCATCATAGCCAGAGACGAGGAGGGCAGCTGAGGAGCTGGCCGAGGTGCTGAAGCCGGCGCTGCAGGCCGAGGTGCAGAGGTCGGCGCTGCAGGCCGAGGTGCAGAGGTCGGCGCTGCAGGCCGAGGTACAGAGGTCGGCGCTGCCGGCCGAGGTGCAGAGGTCGGCGCTGCTGGCCCAGGTGCAGAGGTCGGCGCTGCCGGCCGAGGTGCAGAGGTCGGCGCTGCTGGCCGAGGTGCAGAGGTCGGCGCTGCCGGCCGAGGTGCGAAGGTGGACGCTGCTGGCCGAGGGGCGAAGGACGGGGTCAGCCTGGGAGCTGGTGGAGAAGCGGGGTCTACCCTGGGGACTGGTGCTAACTCAGGGGCTAGCCGAGGGACTGGTGCTAACTCAAGGGCTAGCCGAGGGACTGGTGCTGGCTCAGGGGCTAGCCGAGGGACTGGTGCTGGCTCAGACGCTAGCCGAGGGACTGGTGCTAGCTCGGACGCTAGCCGAGGGACTAGTGCTAGCTCGGACGCTAGCCGAAGGACTGGTGCTAACTCGGACGCTAGCCGAGGGACTGGTGCTAGCTCGGACGCTAGCAGAGGGACTGGTGCTAGCTCGGACGCTAGCCGAGGGACTGATGCTAGTTCGGACGTTAGCCGAGGAACTGGTGCTAGTTCGGACGCTAGCCGAGGGACTGGTGCTAACTCAGGGGCTAGCCGAGGGACTGGTGCTAGCTCAGGGGCTAGCCGAGGGACTGGTGGCTGTGGCTGGGAAAAGCGAAAGACTGGGGGAATTTGTCTGGCAGGGGGTAGCCTGTCTGGGTGCGGCTGTGCCCCCCCATCAGCACAGCCACCAGTACTACCCCCCCCTCCGAAAGCGGATGCCAGATGCTTCTAGCTGGCTGAGGAACAGTCACTAAGGGTGGGAGAAGGGTGTCCAGGCGGCGGGTAAATTCTTCCCTGCTGATATCGCTGCTGAACATGCCTTTCCATGACAATTTGGCAGGACATGACAACTCCTCCGGTGTGGAGCAAAAAAAAGAAAAAGCCAAGGTGATTTGGGCAAAAATAGGAGAGGGGAAAAAAAAAAAAATGTCACTGGGGCGGGGCTAATGTCACTGGGGCGGGGCTAAAGTCACTGGGCCGTCAGGTCCCTAATCAATTGGCCGGAGTATACTGTTATGTTACTAAGGGGAGGTGACATCAAACATACACCAGGGGGCAGTGTGAACAATGATTTATTATATATATATATATATATATATATATATATATATATATATATATATATATATATATATATATATATATAATAATCAAACTATACAAATAAACAATAGAGTGGAGTGTGAACTAGATCCAAAAGTGTATGTGGTGTAAGGCTATGTGTGTAGTTAGCTGAAGTGTGTGTTACCAAAGTGTTGAACGAGAGATGAGGAAGTCCATGGGGCAGGCAGGTGATCAGGGGCGAGAGAGAAGCGTCAGAGAAGAACGTGTCCAAGCGGGAGGTCAAGAATCCAAAAGGCAGTCCGGGGGAGCAAGGGGAACAACAAGGGATCACAGGGGAACACGGGAAGCGCTGCGGGAAGACAACAGGAATATCAGACACAACGGAAACACGGAAGTCGCAGGGGATTGCGGGATGGCCAGACACTGGATGCTTACACAGGTACGGAAGACTATACTCCGGCGCCGCCTGGCAGGTTCTGCGAGCTTATGAAGGCAGGTCCTTCATTAAGTGCAGGTGTGCAGAATGCCGGTGATTGTTTGCAGCTGGCGGCTGCTGTGGGGCGGAGACGCGCATGGCGCGCTCCTGGATGTGCGCGCCCGTGGGCGTGTCCCGAGGTGCGCACAGACGGATGAGAGGCGTTGGCAGGAGTCTGAGCCGTAACAATTATTATTTCATTGTAGTGCAATAAAGGTTCATTGTGATAACGGTGTTATTACTATCTTCTTCACCACACACATTTGTTTTTCTTTATAATATTTGGTATCTTATTTGTATACATCGTATTTGCTGATACTTTTTTGTTGTTGTTGTCGCTGTCTCTCTCTGTCTTATCCCCCTCTTGTCCCAATTTCCCACTGTCTTTTTTTTGTCTTCTTCTTTCTATCCCCACATGCGCCAAAAACTAAATATTTCCAAAAAGTTAACAAAGTCAACAAGCAACTGGAGAAATATCCCACACTTCTATTTTGTTGTGGTTAATGAATAAATAACAAAGAGTAAAACAATGGCAATTAAAATATTCTGTAAATACGGTTATTTAATAGTATGGTTAGAGGTGAGCATGAAGACTGATTAGTTGATCAAATGATCCTTGAGACATTTGTATGTTCTGTGGAATTGATTAAATCATATCACTGAAGTCATCAAGACAAACCTGTTTTAAACTATGTGTGGCGAAATGCTCATGTTCCTTGATTGAGTGGTAATTAGCTGCATTACATTGTTGTGCAATATACAATAGAAATTATGTAAATGTGGCCTACGATAAAGATTTTAAATCTATTGCCCGATTGTGATAATGCATGTTGATGTCATATTCTACTCGTATCCGGCAAAACGGAGAGCAACCAGCTACGAAGAGAACGTTAATGTGTTGTAGATGTCATTAACAATCATGACTGTTTTAGACTTTGGTTGTGTTTTCTTTTCCTGTTTGAGCTCTAATGTGTTTGTTCTATTTCCGTTGTTGGCATGTCAGACGTTGACTGCTCTGAGTGTTGTTCACAGGTGTTACTGTTTAGCAAGTAGGGAGCTCACTTGTTGCTAATTGCCATTCAGGAGGGTTTCTATGTTAGGTCCATGCTGCCTGTACACACGTTGGAGGTGTTTTATCTGCTACATGCAATTTTGGGTTGTTTGTCCTTGTTCCTAATAAATTTTTTCAGCCCACCGCTATACCTGTGTCTGCATCCTGGGGTCCTGCCAACAACGTTAAGCTGCACCGTGGCAGTAGCGTCTTCACAGACGTGGCTGGCGAGCATGGCTAAAGTACTGTATGTCCATACACAGTGTGGAGCCAAGACGTTAAGTCTTGCTAAAAGCTAGCTTTAAAGTTAAGTAGCAAAACAACGGAAGAATAAGTGCTCAGTACATTTTAACAGACGGCAAACTGGAACCATGTTACAGTGTAGAGTAGGCAGCTATGAACCGTAAATTATTAAGTATATGAATATTAGTCTTCAGAACAAATAATACAACTACACAAAAAAACTACAGTGATCATTACAGATGTGATTCTTACAAAACCTCACATTTAAATTTGATTCTGAATCTTGTGGTGACAGTTTGATTTAGAATTTGTTTGAAAGCGATTCTTGCTGTATATATATTGTTATGTATAAATGATTGCTTTATATATATATATATATATATATATATATATATATATATATATATATATATATATATATATATATATATATATATATATATATATATATATATATATCAGTGACGTTCGGTGAGGTTCATGGCTGGTGAGGCACTGACTTCATCACAGTCAGATTTACAAACATATGAACCCTAAAGAGTATCTTATTCACCATTTGATTGGCAGCAGTTAACGGGTTATGTTTAAAAGCTCATACCAGCATTCTTCCCAGCTTGGCACTCAGCATCAAGGGTTGGAATTGGGGGTTAAATCACCAAAAATGATTCCCAGGCGCCGCACCGCTGCTGCCTACTGCTCCCTACTGCTCCCCTCACCTCCCAGGGGGTGATCAAGGGATGGGTTTAAATGCAGAGGACAAATTTCATTACACCTAGTGTGTGTGACAATCATTGGTAACTTTACACATACAAACTGTAGCACACAAAAAAGCACATTTAATAAAAAAAACGCTATTATGGTCTTACCTTTATGTAATATATTGGGTTGGAGGCAATAACCAGGGGAGGTGATGAAGTACGTCTCTTTACTGTAGACTTCAGAACAGACTCAACACACTTGACGTCAGGTGCGCAACACCACGTAAATCGTTGGCCAACCAAAAAGTAACCCCAGTACGCTATAGCGAACATTAACCAGGAGATGGCAACAGACAAACATAAATCACTCTATTACATTCATCCCCTTTTAGAAATGTAGAAGTTTGTATTAACAACCCAACCAAAAATTGCAGCCGCTCAATAAGAAGCCAAAAAGTGCAAAAACAATAATGTTCGTGTTGGAGGAGTTGTGAATGATGAATGAAATATGAAATCCGTGCTGCAGTCTGCAGGTGTACCTAATGTTGTGGCCCTGCAGTCATTCACAACTCCTCCAACGCAAACATTATTGATTTTGCACTTTTTGGCTTCTTATTAAATAACTTTTTTAAATAGATTCAATCTTGCACGTGGAAAGTTTAAGTGTGGGCTTTAGTTGATATAACACTCCCGTCAGGGGGTGCAATCTCTACCACCAGGAGGCGGGATTACTGCGAGCCTCACACAGTGCGTCTTCACAGCAGTTTTATGATTGCTCAGCACAAGAAATACTTTACACACACACAGTTGTTGACAAAATACACTGTACATTATATACCTCAGCTAACTAAACTATGGAAATTTATAATATAGTTCATATACGGTCTCACTGCACAGCAGGCCAGCAGTCAGCCGAGTCCGCAATCCATGTTGAAGCACTACCCCCCCCCCCCCCCCCCCCCCCCAGTGACGTGCCTCAACTGGCTGCTGATCACAGCAAGTCTCTTCTCAGTATTTGAACGGCATGTGAAAATTCAGCGATTTTAAAAAAAAATAATCTAAAATTGGTGAAGTTAAATGGAAAATAACTTTATAATATATTTACTGGATACATATAACAATTTAATTTTTTTTTTTTCTTTTTACATTTTTTTTCTTTCCATGATGGCAGGTGAGGCCCCGCCTCACCTGCCATCATGACTGCACGTCACTGACATATATATATATATATATATATATATATATATATATATATATATATATATATATATATATATATATATATATAATATATATATATATATATATATATATATATATATATATATATATATATATATATATATATATATATATATATATATAATACAACACTTGTTTTGCTCCCATTTTTCACGAGTTGAAGTCAAAGATCTAAAACTTTTACTATATACACACAAGACCTATTCCTCTCAAACATTGTTCACAAATCTGTCTAAATATGTGTTAGTGAGCATTTTTTATTCGCCAAGATAATCCATCCGTCACAGTCGCTGTCTGTGTTTATGTGTTTGTCTCTGTGTGAGTGGGCGTGTTTTGGGCGTATGCTTGGCTCCAGCTCTCAGCCTGGCACGGCTGATCCCAGCTCCATAATCAACTCACCTGCCTGCCATCAACTCATCACCTGCAGCCTATATATGTTTGGACTTCACTCGGAGCGAACGCGAGATCGTTCACAGTTCTACACGTGGTAACACTTCTAGACAGTTTTCTTGGAATTCTAGCATTTTTGATGATCTTGCTGATCTGCTGTTTTTGTGTTTTTTGCTCCTCGACCTATCCCTGTTTTCCTCTGCCTTCAGTACTCTACCTACAGTGTGAACCTGCCTCAGCCTGCTCTCCTGGACCACAAAAGCCAAGAACTACAAGCTCCCTCCTTTCCCTCTTGGTTTTTCAATAATAACCCTTGGACTTTGATTCTGCCTGTCATTTCTGCATTTGGGTCCACCAGTTATACCAATTGTGACACCATCCCAGGTGTGGCATATCAAGAAGCTGATTAAACGGCATGATGTTTGCACAGGTCTGCCTTAAAGGGCAACGCTGAAATCTGAAGTTTTGCTTTATTGAGGGTTTGGGGGGGTCAGAAAAGCAGATCTTTGCAACATGGGGCCATGCATTGTCATGCTGCAACATGAGGTGATGGACTCGGGTGAATGGCACAACAAAGGGCCTCAGGATCTCGTCACGGTATCTCTGTGCATTCAAAATGCAATCAATAAAATGCACATCTGCCTGCCCGTACCATAACCCCAACCCCACCACCGGCCACTCGATTACCAACGCAAACCGCTCTCCTGTACGACGTCACACACGCTTTCAACCATCATCCCTGAACAGTGAAAACCGGGATTCATCCGTGAAGAGAACACTTCACCAACGTGCCAGACGCCATTGAATGTGAGCATTTCCCCACTCAAGTCGGTTAGACCAGTGGTCCCCAACCACCGGGCTGCGGCCCGGTACCGGTCCATGGACCGATTGGTACCGGGCCGCGGCCGCACAAGAAATTAAAAAAAAAAGTTTTTTTTTTTTTTTATTAAATCAACATAAAAAACACAATATATACATTATATATCAATATAAATCAATACAGTCTACAGGGATACAGTCCGTAAGCACACATGATTGTATTTCTTTATGACAAAAAAATATATATATACATTTTTTTACTACCCCTCCCCCCCACCCCCGGTCCGTGGGACACATTTTCAAGCATTGACCGGTCCGCAAGTACAAAAAGGTTGGGGACCACTGGGTTAGACGACGAACTGCAGTCAGGTCGAGACCCCGATATAGGACGTCGAGTATGCAGATGAGTTTCCCTGAGACGGTTTCTCACAGTTAGTGCAGAAATTATTAAGCCATCCATTCATTTTCTACCGCTTGTCCCTTTCGGGGTCACGGGGGGTGCTGGAGCCTATCTCAGCTGCTTTCGGGTACACCCTGGACAAGTCGCCACCAAATTGCAGGGCCAACACAGATAGACAGACAACATTCACACTCACATTCACACACTAGGGCCAATTTAGTGTTGCCAATCAACCTATCCCCAGGTGCATGTTTTTGGAGGTGGGAGGAAGCCGGAGTACCCGGGGGGAACCCAGGCAGTCACGGGGAGAACATGCAAACTCCACACGGAAAGATCCCAAGCCCAAGATTGAACTCAGGACCTTCGTATTGTGAGGCACATGCACTAACCCCTGTTCCACCGCGCTGCCGCAGAAATTATTTGGTTTTGCAAATCAATTGTTGCAGCAGCTGTCCGGATGGTTGGTCTCAGACGATCATAGAGGTGCACCTGCTGGATGTGGAGGTCCTCGGCTGATGTGGTTACACGTGGTCTGCGGTTGTGAGGCCAGTTGGATGTACTGCCAAATTATCTGAGACACCTTAGGAGACGGCTTATTGTAAAGAAATGAACATTCAATTCACAGACAACAGCTCTGGTGGACATTCCTGCAGTCAGCATGCCAACTGCACGCCGACATCTGTGGCATTGTGCTGTGTTATAAAACTGCACATTTCAGAGTGGTCTTTTATTGTGGGCAGCCTAAGGCACAAAAGTACAATAATCATGCTGTTTCATCAGCATCTCGATATGCTACACCTGTGAGGTGAGATGGATTATCTTGGCAAAGAAGAAATGCTCACTAACACAGATTAAGACAGATTCGTGAACAATATTTGAGAATAGGTCTTTTGCGTGTATAGTAAAAGTTTCAGATCTTTGAGTTCAGAAACTCATGAAAAATAGGAGCAAAAACAAAAGTGTTTTGTTTATATTTTTGTTCAGTTTATATATCAAGGGTGTGCATCTCTACCTTAAATGGTGATTCAATATGAATCTTGATACATGGGTTACGATACAATTCACTAGTAATATTTTTAAAAACATTACGATTCGATGCAATTTGTTGCAGATGGAAGCTTTGCATGGTGAAAATAAAATTAAATGTATCATATTAGAACAATGTCATGTGTTTATTTTTTAAATAGACACAAACCAGATGGTGCCTGTAATAATTATGAACAAAGAGTAGAAGTTTTAACTTAAAGGCATTGCAATCCTTGATATAATAAGGATAATAATAATATATATAGCAATACTTAATAATAATAATATATAGCAATACTTAAAGAAAAGAAAATGTTAACTGTTTTGGGAAAGCTACCAGGTATTTACTGTTGTTTGCTCAGGTAGCACCAATTAAAAGAGAGAAGCAAGCTGTGCATGAGACATAGGTGTTATAACACAAAAATAACACAAGGCCAAAATACAATTAAGTGGCACAACGTAAACAAAACAGCAGATTCAGTGTAAAAGCTCATATACTTAATGTATTTATTATTTTGAATGCATTAAAAAATACATCCGCCCCCTTTGAGTGGTGTTCACTTGAAACTTTTGAAGATAAATTGTTGTGTTACAAACTTTTGTGTGCTGTTGCTTATTATTTGTAATTATTCCCAGCTGATTAATGTGTATGCAGCTGCAGCTAAACCGAATGTGACAGCGTGTCATAGCTACGATGATCAGATGGATTTAAAAAAAATTACGGTGGCAGTATCATTCGTCCAGAGTCTTCAAGGTCCACGAGGACAGACCCTATTACAAACGGGTACAAGTAGTTGATGTGATTACCTCGCAAAGTTGTGGCTAAGTTGGGTCTATATATATATATATACCCAATTGTGTATGTATATACAGTATATACCCAAGTGTATATATCTATCTATATATATATATATATATATATATATATATATATATATATATATACATATATATATATATATAGACCCAACTTAGCCATATATAAGCATATAAATATTAATACTTACAGTATGTACATTAGAAGTAGAATTATTGGGGGCCTATCATGCAAAACAAACGTTGCTTACCTATTAGTACCTGCTGTTGTGCATTTGGGATTTGCATAAGTCCCGCAAATTTGAAATCAAAGCGTGGAGGTATTGCCGAGATATTTCTAAAACAATATTGCCGTCCTCTCTACTTTCGCCAAACGAGCTGTTTGGAATGTGAACAATTGGTGACATCACAAATTGGGAACACCATCAGCAGATTAGCCATATATGGTATACATTTACGCAAAAGTTCGCCTTTTTTATTTTACGTTGCAGCATTTATAGTCTGCACGAGAACATGCACAAGATACAATCTATAGAACAAACATGCTCTTGTTATTGGTTGTATTACCCAACACAGGACACTATTCAAACTTGCAGTCTGATCTGATAAAGTAAGAAGTGTCTGGCTAACTTTTTTGTTTTACGGTAATGTGCCTTCAACTCGGTATTTTCCAGAATTTCTGGCAATGGAGGACACAATTAAACGGTAAGTAATAACAGTAGGTTAGAAATGTGTGAACTATACGTTAGCAATCTTAGCTTGATTCATTGTGTAGCTAGCTTAGCCTTCTAATGTAAGACAATGGCATGACCTAAAGTTGTCAACGGTCCCTTGAAAAATAGAATCGTCCCGTATTCAGTTAAATAAGTACCTGTCCCTTATCAATCTGTAAAGGGACACACTATTTCCCGTATTACCGTGTAAATCAAAACAGTCTTTGAAATGTCAATGGAATTATTGCATGACAAGGCACTTTTATATTGCATTTTTACAGTAGAGCGGTAGGCCTTACCTGCTCCGGGACCAATCAGCTGACAGCACCCATTACAACACATAATTCGGCTCATCTCATTGGTTGAGGCACCGGCGTGTGTGATGAAAATATCCGAAGAAAACAGACAAGAATAAAAGCATGGCTGACAGGGATGAAGCCAAGACAGATGCTACACATACGGGTAACAACCTCAAAAGCATTTTCCTCCGATGAACGGAACGAAAAGGCTGCAGAAATACAAATTTGATTGGGGATAAAAATATGGGGCTGAAAAAGGTGAGCAATTATGTCTACAAAGTGCACTGCATTGCATTTTTTTATTGCCCATGATTGTGCATTGTGTGACCTGAAACGTCATGCTGCTACTAGTAGTGGTTAAAACAAAATGATCAGAGAACACCAACAACCAACCAGAAGTCAACCAGAATATAATTTTATTTTAGAGCTATACTTACTTCATTTCGATATGTTTAAATTGTGCATTAAATTTAAGTTGTTGAGCAATTTGTTTCCCATGTAGCCTAATGCTTTTGCTCCAAAACATGCATTTATTTAAATCTAAGTTTGAGTCAAATAGTATTGTTTCACAAAAAAAAGGCCAAACCAATCACCACACTGATATGAGGTAAAGAGGATAAGTTTGGCCGGTGTTCTGAGAAAATGTGCTACCGTAAAAAATGTGCTACCCATCGCTACACAGGATGTGAACGCATGGGCATCAATGCTAAACGTTTTCTCAAATAAAATAACCAATTAAGGTAAAAAAAAGGTTGCTATATTGTGGATATTTGTAGCGTTATTTTACATACCAGGAAACAAACCAAAACAAAGACGGTGTAAATGTGACGATCTGTCACTTCATGTCTGGTTATGTTTCCTTAGTTGGTGTGATGTGTATTTCTGGTCTTGTCACCCCCTCCCGGGCTGAAGGGAAACACGGCAGTGCGGCTGGATCAAAAGAGATGTTGGAGACGCTTTGCTGAACAAAAAGTTGCTTTATTACAAGCGAGAGTCATTATACAGGTCTGCAGTACCTGGAGGAGCTCAGGTCAAAAATGAAGGACTTCTAACTTGGAGCAGCCGAACCACCTTCTTATATTCCTTCTTTCTCTCTCTGGGTGTGTGTTCATTCAGGAGGGTACAACCCGACCATGTAAGGAGATGTTCATGTGTAAGTGAGTGGGAAGACAACAGATGTATACCATAACTTGTAAGTTGACGTTAAGATAAGCATGGAATCTCTCCTCCAGGATAGAGCTGTAACTTTTGCATTCCGAAGCCTGGTTTTATTGCTTCTTCTCGTGAGAGAGCTAATTCCAGTCCAACTAAGGCTCCTTAAATTATTATGGACTCAACCATTATTTACTTAAACCTGGTGGTTCGCTTTCTCCAAGTTGAATATAAACATTCACCACATGTAGAACATAATGAGTTAATTAATCCACTTCAGGCGTTTATTTCCTGTCAGCGCTCTTATTTGTGTTCCACTTCCTGCATGTCTCCCTGAGCGCTTGTTTTCCTCACCTGTCCCTGATTGGCAGCCTGGCACACCTGGTTGCAGTTGCCAATCAGGCTGCTATTTATGCCTGCCTCGCCTGTTCGTCAGTGCTCGAGCATTAATTATGTTAGGGACCTTTTGTTGCATGCATGACTGCTCCTCCCATGTTGAGTGCAATAAAAGACTCTTACCTGCACGTCGTCCTGCTGTTTCCTGCATCTTGGGGTCACAACTACCGCAGCCATACGAGTTTCTCACAGTAAACCTTGATTAACCTAAAATGCATGGCTGGTTGTTTGTCTATACCAGTGTTTCTCAAACTTTTTTCACCAAGTACCATCTCAGAAAAAACTTGGCTCTCCAAGTTGTTACGTACGACAGGGGAAGGAGACAACACAACAGCAGGAATCAGTTCAATAGGTTTATAGGACTCGATCTTGATGAAGTGGTGGAGTGTGTATGCTACTAAATGTGAATGGTGCAAGACCATGTGTAGAATTAACCATGTCAATGTTACCAGAGTTTGTTGTAAGTGTGTGTTGGATGAATCCTTCGTCAGACCAAAGGGGCAAGGGGAGACGGCAGTCTGTGGGCAAGCAAGCGGTCGGGGGCTGGAGAGAAGCAATGAGGTCCGTGTCCAAGCAGGGGTCGAGAATCCCGGGAGGCAGTCCGGAATACAGAGGGAAGTCGAGGCACACAGCTCGATAACGGGAAACAGGGGAAACACTGTAGGGAACACAGTGGACATAAGACACAGGAACAGGGAAGGCACAGAGAGAGAGCAGGTACACAGGAGGGCAACCAGAGACGGGATGCTTACTACGAGGAGTGAACTACGTTCCGGCACCGGATCTTCGGTTCCGCTGGTCTTTATGCAGTCTGTCTTCATTTGACCCAGGTGCGCAGATTGTTGGTAGCCTGCAACCTTGCAGGCATGTGGCCGCATGTGCTTCTAGCGGAGGTGCCTGCAGAGCTTGCAGCAGATGACATGCGGGATTGCGCATGCTCCGTGACACAAGTACCACCATAAAAACCAACATTAAAATTCAGCAGTGTAGTGGACTTAATGATTCATTAAAAACAAGGCAGAGGTTTTTCTTATCAAGTATATTGTAACATTACACACAGTTTGAACAGTAACACAGTGTTTTAATACAGGAAAATACAACTGTTACAATACAATATTTAATTAAGTGATTATTACCGCACCCGTACCACAGTTTGAGAATCACTCGTCTATCCTGTATGGTGACAGAATGAATGTCAACAAGTATTTCGACAAGCTCATATATGAATAATAATGAAAACTACAAAAACACTTGTTCCAGGTCCTATTTCGGACACTTTCTGAAAATTGTATCCCAATCCGTCCATCAGTTTTGTTGATGCAAAGTGTTGTATTTTTTTTTATGAAGCAGCACATTTTTTTAGAACGTTAGTCTTGCCAACAAAATTTCCCTTTTTTTTCTTCAGGGAGTTGGCAACACTAATGTGACCGTCCTGAAGCAAAATAAAGCTTACTGTTTGCCAGCTCAATGTCTACAACTCAAACGGTCACAGATGTCCATAGTGCACAACAAAAGCAAGAGAGCTCAAAACTACAAAACATTTCTGCTGGGCGGGGGCGAATACTCACTCTGCATGGACGGGCTTGGTAAGGAGAGGTTCATTTGCAGCCAACAACGTTGCCTCTCAAAACGAACCTGTGACAGACTCAAGCCGTCGTGCGGGTTCCAAGGACCATCAAGAACAGACATCGCTGCGAGCATAGTTTGACTTTGTTTATTTTTTCAAATAATACTCAGTTCAGGTCGGGTCGCTTTTCAGCTCTCGCCTCTCAAACCGCTCGCTCTTCCGGTCGCTTTTCAGCCGTCCCCGGCGTCGTCTGTCTCTTGCTCTTTGTTGTGCGTGCTCCTCATGCACCACTGGCTCTCCACCTCCTTCTGCCCCGTCGTTCTCAGGTGTTGCCCTTCTACACACTGAGAGGGAATTACTTAATTGTGCCCAGGTGGGCGCTCCACGCACCTGATATGATTTACGGCGTCGATCCCGGCGCGCCCCGCCTCGCCGCCATCTTGGAGCGGGCTCCGGTGTGCCCTGCCTCGCTGTCGGACTGCCGGCCACGCCTCCTCGCCGCCATCTCGGAGTCGGCCCAGGCGGAGCACGCCTCGCTGTCAGCCTGCCGGCCCCGCCCCCCCACAGAACCGTTTTTACAAGGAGCAATAAAGTGGATTCAAAATAGGTATTTCACCAAAGAACCACCATTACATGTTATGTAGACCAGTGGTCCCCAACCTTTTTTGTAGCTGCGGACCGGTCAACGCTTGAAAATTTGTCCCACGGACCGGGGGAAGTTTTTTTTGTTGTTGTTGTTTTTTTTCATAAAGAAAAACAATCATGTGTGCTTACGGACTGTATCCCTGCAGACTGTATTGATCTATATTCATATACAATCTATATATTGTGTTTTTTATGTTGATTAAATAAAAAAAATAAAATACAATTTATTTTTTATTTTTTTTAATTTATTGTGCAGCCCGGTACCAACCCGGTGGTTGGGGACCACTGATGTAGACCACAAGGAAGTGTTTTAAATGTTGAAAATAAAATCATATGACTCCTTTAAACCTTTTCAAAACATACACAAGCTCCTCTTGGCTGATGACGTATGACGTAAACGCGTAGCCTGGAGGCACAGAGATAGCATAAAGATCCACTTTTAAAAATATTTCAGTGGAATAAAAATTGAAATATATAAAATAATGGCGATTTTGATGTGAATTGTTTTTTCCAACACCTCTACTAACTAGCTGCATTCTGTGTTTTTACGTGTGCACGAGTAAACAGTGGCATAGAGCGCTATCCACCAATGACTTTTTATGGTTTTCTTCAATGCTGCTTTGACAATAAAAAATAATTGCGATTCGGATGTTAACCAATTTTTTCTGGTACCCCTACTGCACTTACGAAGACGGAAATGATGCAATTACCGTATTTTCTGGACCATAGGGCGCACCGGATTATAAGGTGCATTGCCGATGAGCAGGTTTAGTCAGGTCTATTTTCATACAAAAAGCGCGGATTATAGTGTGCATTAGAAGGGTCATGTTATTATTTTTTTCCTAAATGGAAAACACTTCCTTGTGGTCTACATAACATGTATTAGTGGTTCTTTGGTCAAAATGTTGCATGGATTATATTTTACAGATCATCTTCAAACCGCTTTCTGACAGTCGCTTCCGGATGCGCCGTTTTGTGGGCGGTCTTATTTACGTGGCTCACCTTCGGCAGCGTCTTCTCCCCGTCATCTTTGTTGTAGCGAGCAAGGATGGGAGTGGAAGAAGTGTCAACATTTTAATGATATTCAGACTTTACCTAAATCAGTAACGGAGCAGCATCTCCTCATTCGTGGCTCACTAGTGCAATAACGCCGGAAATGTGTCCCGTGAAAAAACGTCCGACTGGATTTCTCTAATAACCAAAGTTCCTTGGGTGAATAATGTAAGCCCACTACACCTGTATGTTTTAGCGCTTTCATGGCTAGTTTACTGACAGATATAAGTAAAAACTTTACACTACTTCATATTAGAAATGGCAACAGCGGACGATGAATGTCCTATAAGAAGAAGATAGAGAAAAAGAAGAAGCTTATTGACTACGGGGCGACGCGCACATTTTCAGGACCTATGCAGATCCCAAATACAGATCAGCAGGTACCAGAAAGTAAGAAAAGTTGCTTTTACATAATATTGCGAAACAAAACGCCAGATATTTTCTTACCTTTTACACACTTACCAAAGTCGTACTAAAACATTTTGTTAGATTTTTGAGCACATTTGGGTGTTTACTTCAGTTATATTGCAGTCTACATGTATCTCTTATGTGTGACTGCCATCATATTACAGTCTACATGTATCTCTAATGTGTGACTGCCATCTACTGGTCAGACGTATCATTTCACCATGTACCAAATAAAATAGCTTCGAGGTCGGTAAGCACAACCAAAATTATTCCGTACATTAGGCGCATCGGGTAATAAGACGCACTGTTGAGTTTAGAGAACATGAAAGGATTTAAGTGCACCTTATAGTCCGAAAAATATGGTAGTTACTGTGTGTTAGACATTGTTAACATGATATTGCAAGCTAATAACGGACTTATCATTTGTTACTTCAAATCTAGTTTATACAGAAATAGTTTCTCTACCAAGGCGAATATTATATATAGTTGTGGATTAAGGCAATGATTCTCCTGTCAGTAAATGTCATCTGAAGACATTCTACTCTGTGAGCGGAATGTCCTTTCTTGAACTAGAGGGCGAGTGGCGAATTTAAAGCCCAGAAAAACCTCCTAACACCGTTTGATGTTCCCAAGACCTGTTTGCGTGAAATCAATCGCCGGCACCTTTTTTTTTACCCCTAATGCCTCACTTCAAAGTGTCGTTCTGTCCCAGTTCTGCTGAGGCCTCTTTCGGTTTTCATCAGCGGGACCAAGATATTTCCACCTCTCGGTTCTCAAGCAAGATTCTGTGCTCTGATTATGCCTCCGAGTTGGAGGAGTGCGGATGGGGAAAAAAAAATAACCCACCCTGAAACTGTGGAGGTTAGGGTGTTTTATTTAACTGTGGCGCCTATGGAAAGCAGAAAGAGAGGACGGACTCTGATAAAACAAAGCACCTGGAAATCACAATTACATTCAAGGATTGAAGGAACTTTCAAGTGTGTTTGAATGCTGAGAAATTAAGCAGTAACACAAACATTGTGCTATGTGGTGTAAAGCACGTCGCCACTGGACTCTAGAGCAGTGGAGACACCTTCTCTGGAGTGATGAATCATGATTTTCCATCTGGCAATCGGATGGACGAGTCTGGGTTTGGAGGTTGCCAGGAGAACGCTACATTTCGGACTGCATTGTGCCGAGTGTGAAAGTTGGTGGAGGAGGAATTATGGTGTGGGGTTGTTTTGCAGGAGTTGGGCTTGGCCCCTTAGTTCCAGTGAAAGGAACTTGGAATGCTCCAGGATACCAAAACATTTTGGACAATTCCATGCTCCCAACCTTGTGGAAACAGTTTGGAGCGGGCCCCTTCCTCTTCCAATATGACTGTGCACCATTGCACAAAGCAAGGTCCATAAAGACATGGATGACAGAGTCTGGTGTGGATGAACTTGACTGGCCTGCACAGAGTCCTGGCCTGAACCCGATAGAACACCTTTGGGATGAATTAGAACGGAGACTGAGAGCCACGCCTTCTCGACCAACATCAGTGTGTGACCTCAGCAATGCGCTTTTGGAAGAATGGTGGAAAATTCCTATAAACACACTCCGCAACCTTGTGGACAGCCTTCCCAGAAGAGTTGAAGCTGTAATAGCTGCAAAAGGTGGACCGACATCATATTGAACCCTATGGGTTAGGAATGGGATGGCACTTCAAGTTCATATGTGAGTCAAGGCAGGTGGCCAAATACTTTTGGCAATATAGTGTATTTTTTCTCGTGCATACACTTCCTTTTCTCTCACACACACTTCTCATTCTCCGTCAATCATCTTTCACGCACGGTATATTCACGAACATGAGAGCTCTGAACATCAATAACCCAAGTACATAAACATAAACACTAGCAGGTCATTACAATTGTTTTAACAGTTTTAACACTCATTTCCTGCACATCCACATTACCATGCCATCCAACCTGGCGATATTTTGTTGTGTTGTGAGACATGCAGCACACTAATATAAAACATTTTTTTGGACTATTAGAAGCATAGAAGTGTTATGCCAAAAACAGTGACAATTAAGAAGAAACATTTCATATAGAAGATATAATAATATATCTCCAATATAAAATAATTATTAAAAAAAGTAAAAAAAAACAAATAAATTTTTTTTGATCAACACCAAAAGTCATCCAGTAGTAATACAAATACAATGCTAAATAGCTATGTCTATTATTTTTATTTCTGACTGTCCAAATATGTTATGGGAATATTTTCACTCCATCATCTGTCTTTGCAGCACGATCGACTTATTTCTCACAGCTATTTGTGCATAACTGTGCCAGCTTGTACGCACCTTCCAAATGTGCTAATTAAAGACACAAAACACTCTCAGGTTTGAAGAATTGCATTGCGAGTGCTAATTGATTCTATTTGCAACTCCTCCTTAGAGTATGGTGTGTTCTGATAATCAGCATATATTCTGCACATTCGTGAAGATTAAATGGATTGCGTGAACTATTTTGATCATCTAAGACAGTGTTTTTCAACCTTTTTTGAGCCAAGGCACATTTTTTTCATGGAAAAAATCCGGAGGCACACCACCAGCAGAAAACATTAAAAAAACGAAACTCAGTTGACAGTAAAAAGTCGTTGTCGCAATTGTTGGATATGACTTTAAACCATAACCAACCATGCATCACCAAAGTTCTTGTCTCAAAGTAGGTGTACTGTCACAACCTGTCACTTCACACCATGACTTATTTTCAGTTTTTTTGCTGTTTTCCTGTATGTAGTGTTTTAGTTCTTGTCTTGCAGTCCTATTTTGGTGGCTTTTCCTGTTTTGTTGGTGTTTTCCTGTTGCAGTTTCATGTCTTCCTTAAATGCTATTCCCCGAATCTACTTTGTTTTAGCAATCAAGACTATTTAAGTTGTTGCTAACCTTCTTTTTTGGGGACATTGTTGATTGTCCTGTCATGTTCGGATGTACTTTGTGAACGCCGTCTTTGCTCCACAGTAAGTCTTTGCTGTTGTCCAGCATTCTGTTTTGTTTACTTTGTAGCCAGTTAGGTTTTATTTTTGTTCTGTTTAGCTTTCCCTAAGCTTCAATGCCTTTTCTTAGGGGCACTCATCTTTTGTTTATTTTTGGTTTAAGCATTAGTTACGACGACAAACCCTCATCGTCTCACAAGACGTGTTCCCGACATCTACAAAGCATTTGGCTACCGGCTGCCACCTACTGATATGGAAGAGTATTACACGGTTACTCTGCCGAGCTCTAGACAGCACAGACACTCAACAACAACACAATATTTGCAGACTATAATTACTGATTTGCAAAAAGTATTTTTACCCCAAATAGGCGAAATTACATAATCTCCCACGGCACATCAGTGGTTGAAAAACACTGATCTAAGAAATGCAATCCTCAACACACATACTTAGTTGATCTTGTGTGCTATCAAGTTTGCACACGTTATAACACATACAAACCTTTAATGTGTACACAGGATTCATAGTAATAATTGGATTAGGTTAGAATTCGGGAGACATTTGTCATTTTGGCCAAGCTTGGTGTGAACATCACACATCAGTTGACTGTAACTGCACATAAATGTCAGCATTGTTGAGTTATGTTCCACTGTGCAACATAATCAAGAACATCTACACACGGCAGCACAGGAAATAAATAAATAAACCTGTACCACGACCTTCTCCAGGTTCCCCCTGCTTGGTTGGTATGGTTCTTTGAGGGTCATGCATCACGATGTGGTTGTAATTGGTCTCCTGAGTGTAGCTGTTGTCAGAACACTTGTAGCACCCCAAGGCTGTGGATGTCTTTGTCTGCATGTGTTACTGTACAAATAGGAAATAGAGAGGGAGGAGTACAAAACAGTAGCCACGTGTACATGTTTTAACCTGATCATCGTTTTCTGTTCGGGCTCCAGTAGTATGGAATGCCCTCCCGGTAAAAGTTAGAGATGCTACCTCAGTAGAAGCATTTAAGTCCCATCTTAAAACTAATTTGTATACTCTAGCCTTTAAATAGACCCCCCTTTTTTAGACCAGTTGATCTGCCGTTTTCTTTTCTCCTTTGCCCCCTCGCCGGGTTATTCCGGTTCCGGTGACCATGGATGAGGTGCTGGCTGTCCAGAGTTGGGACCCGGGGTGGACCCGGGTCCCAACTTCGTCCCCTACCGATGCCTGTGCATCGGTTGGGGACGTCTCTGCGCTACTGACCTTTCTCCGTTCGGGATGGTCTCCTGCTGGCCCCACTATGGACTGGACTCTCACTGTTATGTTGGATCCACTAGGGACTGTACTTAGAGGGGGGTTACCCACATATGCGATCCTCCCCAAGGTTTCTCATAGTAATTCACATCGACGTCCCTTGTGTGGGCTCTGTGCCGAGGATGTCGTTGTGGCTTGTGCAGCCCTTTGAGACTTTTGTGATTTAGGGCTATATAAATAAACATTGATTGATTGATTAATCTGATCATCAATTTGGATTACCATGTTAATGTGTGCATGGACCGTCAAAATAAATGATCTGATTATGACGTGCGTTTTCATGCATCATATTTAAAATCGTAATACTTTATTTTGACATGCGCAGCACATACCGTAAACGGAAGTGGAAGAAGAAGAAGAAGAAGCAGTGACTTCCACTGCAAACAAACATGGCTCTGCGCAATTCTACTCCTACAAAGTTGTCACGTTATTTATTTATCAAAAAATGTTCTGAACTCATTTTTTTCAAGTCAGTGCCACATTGAGGCAGCATATCTGTGACTGGAAGACGAGTGGTATCAGTTTCAGTTTTTTGCCTTTCATCCCAAAACAATTAGGCTGCTTTCAGAGAAACAGCTTTGTGAGTCTATGGTGCTGTGATTAGATTAGCTAGAATTCTGCCAATGAATTTGCATGAGGTATTAAAGGTGTTAGACTGTCATTTGTATATAAATCCTGGCTTTGGTGTTGTTAAAAAGCTTTAGTGAGACTTCATTTACAGGATGGAAAGTACCAGTCTTAAATCTCTTTTCTATTGCATGAGTGATGCTGTCCAAGCAGACTTTTCTTCTGTTAGGGTTGTGCATGGCGTGACATCAGGAACAGAGACAGTCAGCGATGTGTATGTTAGAAGGTCCTTTTATTAGGTACCAAACGGGGTGCACATTTATGGACTCAGCATGTTTAAATGACTACATATGGTCCACGAGTAAAACAAAACTTGGTAATAGAACACAAGAGACAACAATATGATACTCAGACAACAAGCAACTGAAGTTAATTAATTAACTCATTATGTTCTACATATGGTCAATATTTATATTCAACTTGGAGAAAGTGAACCACCAGGTTTAAGTATATAATGGTTGAGCCCATAATAAATTGAGGAGCCTTAGTTGGACATGGGCAGCACGGTGGAACAGGGGTTAATGCATGTGCCTCACAATCTTTGCGTCCTGACGAGCGCACAGGCGCTCTCGCTCCGCTGCGGGCGTGCCTCCTCGCGCCTGCAGACAATCAGCAATCCGCACACCTTCCCGTGATGAGCGAGCTGCCTTCATAAGCCGGCACAACCTGACATCCCGCGCCGGAATATAACGTTCTGTTCGTGTACAGTAAGCCACGTCCTGCTTGATGCAATCCAGCTCTTGCTGTGTTTGCCCCTCTGTGTTTTCAGTGTGTGTTTTCTTGTGTCGTCCGTTGCCTGGAAAGTGAGCTGGGCATCTCACTGTTCCCTGGATCTCCCTCTGGACTCTGACTGCCTTCCTCTATCCTTGACTTCCCCCGCTTTGGACTCGGACCTGTAGACTTCTCTCTCCCCTGGAGTTCCTCGTCTCTCGTTCAACATTTGCTGTAACACTCAACAGCTAATCTACACACATAGTCTTACACCCTACACACTCTTGGATTTTGTCACACTCCATTTCCTTAGTTAGTATATTTAGTATTGTTTGATTATTGTATATATATTATAATATATATATAATAAAATACTTAGAGCTATACTGCACCCTGGTGTCTGTGTCGTCATCTCCCCTTAGTCAAACATAACAGTCCTGAGTTCAATCCCGGGCTCGGGATCTTTCTGTGTGGAGTTTGTATGTTCTCCCCGTGACTGTGTGGGTTCCCTACGGGTACTCCGGCTTCCTCCCACCTCCAAAGACTTGCACCTGGGGATAGGTTGATTGGCAACACTAAGTCGGCCCTAGTGTGTGAATGTGAGTGTGAGTGTTGTCTATCTGTGTTGGCCCTGCGATGAGGTGCCGACTTGTCCAGGGTGTACCCCGCCTACCACCCGAATGCAGCAGAGATAGGCTCCAGCACCACCTGTGACCTCAAAAGGGACAAGTGGTAGAAAATGGATGGAAGGATGGATGGATAGTTGGACATGTATAATGACCTGTGTAATGACGCTCGCTTGTAATAAAGCAACTTTTTGTTTAGCAAAGCGTCTCCGACTCTTTTGATCCAGCCACACTGCTGTGTCAACCTTCTGTCAAGACCAGTAATACACATCACAACCAACCAGCGTTGTTCTGTGGACGGACTGATTAAAGGCCAGGGACAGGTAAGGAAACCAGCACTGTATCCAGAATTGTAGTAGCAGGAAATGGAAGCAACCGAAAATAAGAGCGCTGGAACATAAATAATAAAAAAACACAGGAAATAGAAGTACAAAGGCCAATCAATCATGTGGAATCTAACATATACATTGTGTCTTTCAGGACACACCGATTGTGTATATAATACTTGATTTTTAGCTGCGTGTTTGAGTATTGTCTTCATATCGTCATCATGTTAAACACCTTCAGTTGTTTGCAAACTTGCTTACCTCAAATACTTTTACATTTTTTATAATGGGACTCCGACTGTCTGGGGCACTTTTCCAGCCAAGTGGGCACCAAAGGGATTGGGGTCTATCCATTTTTAACTCAAGAAGTCCAAGGTCTCAGGGCTCCCCCAAAAATGACCTACCTCAAAAGGTAGCAGTGACCCAAAAAGTCCAAAATGTACCCAATGAGAATGGAGGGCGATAGGGCTGCACAATGAATTGACATCTAGGTTTTAATTAGTGTGATAAATAACTGCAAGTGGCTGAAGGTTTTTTTTCTCCGTTTTCAACAGCATTTGAGTGACAGAGAATTGTTTATTTGTCTTTCGCTTCAAACAGGGGGAAACAATCTAAAATACTGAATTTAACTATTTATTAAAAAACTGTTTACTGAATTTGCAAACAGCTAAAATTATGCACAAGGCAAACTATAATCTGCTACCCAAGAACGTACAACAATTATTCTCAACAAAGGAGGAAAACTATAACCTCAAATAAAAATGTAACTTAAAACATGTGTTCGTCTGTACAACACTTAAAACCTTTAGTATATCTGCAAGTGGAATTAAATCATGGAATGATAAAGAAATCAAACAATGTACTAATATGATCCAGTTTAAGAAACTGTTCAGACTCAAAGTGTTTACAAAGTAGAAAGAAGAAGAACCATGATAAACGATTTGAATTGATTGATAATCCTATTCATCTTGTCGTGGTATGGGTTGTAATGATCAGACGGTTTATGCAAGCAATGTGTTTTATTCCGACCAGCCTCAGTCTAGCATAGGATTCAGTGTGTCACAACATCAAGCGTCATCACGTAACATCCGGTCCGGGGACATCCTGTATACTATATCAAAATAAAGGCATACCAGATAACACCACATCTCCCTTCCTAGAAAACTAAACAGACTGTAACAGTTACTGCTGTATGTCAGATAATGTAAAAATCTGTAAACCTTTGCATGAAATATAACATTTATTCACTCAGAATGGAATAATGCACTCTTAAGACTTCTCAAGAAAAATAACAAAAGCAAACATAGTCAGGCAATATCTTTGGAGGCAAATAGTGTAACCATCAGAACACAACCATTCACCAGTCTTACTTGTTTCACATAGTTTTTTTTCTTTTCACTTTTTTTTCACATTTGTTTCTCTCTACCCCTCCCACAGTTCACAAGTCCAGTCTGTGAGGTTTTCTTACCACTCTGTCACACCTAGTGGTAGGACCATGTGTGTGTGTGTGTGTATGGACGGTGTTGAATGACCAGACGGAGGGAAATACTTTATAGAGTGATGGTGTTTATTCTCAACTCGCTGGTACAGCTGTCACTCGTACTGGTTGATCTCACAGCATATATAGAAAAGAACCGGCTTGCGCATGCGCAGTACACAATAACAAATACGGTGGCTGCCAAGGTACAATATACTAAGAGAGCATTACGTGAATGCTCTACATCCCCCTTCTTTAGCTCAAAACACAAAGAACAACAATTTTCACAATACTCTCTGACAATGTTCCATTTTTTTCTTTTTTTTTTTTCTTTTCTTTCAATACTCAGTCCTTGTATTTAGGGTTGGGTGTCAGTGTGTGAGGTGTGTGCGGAACAGTCTCTGGAAAAGGGACAAGGTGGTGTCTATTCCTTCTGATAGTGCCTGTAGGGCAGTCCACAATGTATGAACGTGGGGCAGAGTGGGATGAAACCACTGTGCCTTGAGACTTTGTATTTGTAATCCACACTGGTTGACCTGGAGTGAGTTGACTCAGATCTCTCACACAGTGTCTTTTGTTGAAACTTGCAGTGTCCTTTACTCTCCTCTCTCTTTCTTTAGCTGCGACGACGGTGCTGTCTGGAAGCTCTGGAGTTAGGAGAGATGGATGCTGGGGCAGTGGAGTGCGCAGTCTTCTGCCCATGAGGAGTTGAGCAGGACTGTAGCCATTTGCGAGTGGTGTAGCTGTACAAGCCAACAGAGCTAGATATGGATCTTTAGCCTTCTTTAGCAGGTTTTTCACGGTCTGCACATGACGTTCCGCCTCTCTATTACTCTGAGCGAACCTAGGGCTACTGGTGGAATGAGTGAACCCATAAACTGCTGCAAAGTTTTTGAATTCTTGACTGGAGTATTGAGCTCCGTTATCACTGAAGAAATGGACCGGAACACCATGCCTGGAGAAGATCGACTTGAGATGCACAATAACATCCTCAGATCGTGTGGAAGTTAGCTTGGTGATCTCTACAAACCCAGAGTAGTAGTCCACTACAAGTAGGAAGGTGTCTTGGTTGAGTGAGAATAAATCAGAACCTACTTTTTGCCATGGTCTCTCTGGGAGCTCACTGGACATTAATGGCTCCACCGGATTGGCTTGTTCTTTGATGCATGTGTTGCAATTTCTCACAATTAAATCAGCATACCATGGGTCTAAACCGGCATCTACTGAGCCTAGGAACAAGGGAGTGTCATCGTTACATTCTGTCTCTACAACATGTACTGTTTTGGTAGATTTACATACTTTGTTGTAATGGCCTCTCTTTCCACATGTGTGACATGTGACATCTCTGGCTGGGCACTGTGCTTTGGCATGACCAGGGGACTTTCCACATATGTAGCATGTCTGGCGATCAAATAATGGCTGTGGCTTTGCTGCTGAGTGCTTTGGGTGATGAGGGATCTTGGGTGTAAATGGTTTTTGTCTTCTGCCTTTTGTTATTGCATAAATGTCCATCCTACCCCCTCCCCTGAGGTCTGTTTGCTGCCTCTTGATCACTTCGGACTGTCTTGCCATGTTCACTGCTTTTTCCAGCGTCAAATCTGGATCAATCTGGATCTAACTGCAACCTCTCGGATAGACTGACGTCTCTCAACCCCACCACAATACGATCTCTTATTAACTCGTCGTGGAGTGCTCCATATTTTCAGTTTTCTGCCAGGGCATGCAATGCAGTAATAAAAACATCAACAGCCTCGTTTGGTTGTTGCACTCTTTGGTTGAATCTTGCCCTCTCATATATCACATTCTTCCTAGGCACAAAGTACCTTTCAAGCGTGGCTTTCACTGAGGTGTACTGCTGTCTCTGTACGTCGGTTAAATCATGACCGCGCAGGATGTCATCTGCTTCATCCCCCATGCAGTAGATCAGAGTGTTCACCTGGTTAGCTTCAGTGCTAAGATGGAGGTTGCTGGCTAGCCGGAATCTCTCGAACCTGCGTATCCATCGTTCCCAGTCCTGAGGCTTTGAAAAGTTGAACGCTTCAGGTGGTTGTATGGAGAACGTAGCGCTCGGAGGAGCGTTAGCATTAGCCGCTAGTTGTGGAGGTTGTTGTTGCCGCGCTGCCGGTACAGCCGCTGCGTTGCCGCCTTCGGACATCTCGTCTCTCCTGACGTTATAAAACTCTCCTTTCAGCTGTTAAAGTTGCTCTTTTTACCGCTGCCGAACTTCTGACACCATG
Source organism: Entelurus aequoreus (assembly GCF_033978785.1). NCBI lineage: Eukaryota > Metazoa > Chordata > Actinopteri > Syngnathiformes > Syngnathidae > Entelurus > Entelurus aequoreus. The sequence continues at coordinate 25,234,036 of NC_084748.1, forward strand.
TCGTAGTATGGGTTGTAATGATCAGACGGTTTATGCAAGCAATGTGTTTTATTCCGACCAGCCTCAGTCTAGCATAGGATTCAGTGTGTCACAACATCAAGCGTCAACACGTAACATCCGGTCTGGGGACATCCTATATGCTATATCAAAATAAAGGCATACCAGATAACACCACACATCTCACTACATGAAATACATTTTACTTCACTATTTATTGTTTATTTATTTATCTAATTATTCATTTTTTTGAATTGTATTATATATGGAGTAAATTGTGTACAAATTGTGAACAGGATGTGGGAAAAAGTGTTAGCAATTGCTATGAAATGGAAAAGGGGTAGGATTAAATAAGCGCTGCTTCTTCTTACTCCTTTTCGAACATGTTGGAAAGAGAATTCGGGAATTCTGATGTATCATGTTGTAATTGTATGCATGTTCGAAATAAACATAAACCATAAACCACCATGAACCATAAGGACGTCTCAATCTGTGCATCGCTCTCAGCCCCTGAGCGCATTTATTTAACAATATAATTAACTGAAGGCTTTTCAGTCATTGGCAATTTTTGTCTCGGTGGACTGAGAGCGACTAAGTGAGACCACACACAGGAGTCATGATCAGAGAGCCGCGTGACCCGCCAGTGAGGAGTCCCGTAAAGTAACTAAAGTTAGGAGGATAAAAATATAATTACAATATTTATAATATTTCAGCTTTAAATCGGATGGGCAATATGAGCCCATCAACACGGACCAACGCACGATAAAGCCGGATCACGTGATGCAACAAACAAAAAGACGATGTTTGACCTAGTTTTTCCAACTATGTAAAAAAGGACTCTACGATGTTCAATATGTACTTAGGATTGAATTTTTGCTTACAAAAATGAGAGTCCATTTATTTTACTTTATTTTACAACTTAAGGATAACAATGTTATTTATCTTCAAATTACAATACAATGATAAATAACTCTAAAGTAATGAGAAATAAAAATGCATATGTCTATGAATGATCTCATTCATCCATGTCATTGTAATCTCAGGGCATTCAATCGATCGCAACTGGACTGCTTGGTTTTCTTGAAATCTTTTTAAATGGTTACTTACTTGCAATATTATTGAATATTATGATTACATTACATTACAATCACTGTATAGCTTTTATTGATACTTTCTTCATTTCAAGAGCATGATGTGGAGAAAAGCTCTGAGTCTGCATAAAGCCAAATATTTTTAAAAGTAAATTATTGCATCTTGTTCTAATGCTGAGGTCGGCAACCCAAAATGTTGAATTATAACGCATTTAATGATCAATATAGTGATAAATGTGCAATGAAGTGTACATTGTCTTTAACATTAACAGGACGGAAGGAGACATCATGGTTTTTTTTTCTGCTACTTAAATGGAAGCAACACACGTACGTTAACTTCATGATCTGCTGTTAAAGAATTAAAAACGTCTTGCTTGTCAAAGTTGTCCCATCAGCTGCAGATACGACATCAATTGTATCCAAAACATCTGCAGACTGTCATTGTCAGTGTCGCAAAGCCTATTTTGATGCGTCTTTTTTGTCAATGTCGAGTGAAAATAGCAGCATATTTACGTTCAAACATGCAGTGAGTATTCTTATAGTGTGTTTGAAGGCAGCAAGGCAGTGTTGTTGAGCTTTGGAAATGACAACGCACAACCCTGATGTCATCAGAGGAGTACAAGAATCTGTTTGTGCCGTGTACACTCATATGCTGAGCGGAGAGTTTTGGAATTCTACACTTTGGCCAGCGTTTGCAGAAGTCTTAGTTTTTAAAGACAAAAGTATGCGTTTGTGCTAAAGACAAGAGGCCTAAATGCAGAGATAAAAATGTGTTTATTCAGTATTTGTGTGTGTGTGTGTGTGAATGTGAATGTGAATGTTGTCTATCAGTGTTGGCCCTGCGATGAGGTGGCGACTTGTCCAGGGTGTACCCCGCCTTAAGCCCAAATGCAGCTGGGATGCACCCCTGCAAACCCTAGACCAGGGGTCGGCAACCCAAAACATTGAAAGAGCCATATTGGACCAAAAATACAAAAAACAAATCTGTCTGGAGCCGCACAAAATGAAGAGCCGTATATAAGTCTTATAATGAAGGCAACACATGATGTAAGAGTCTATATTAGCTATAATAGCCTACTATCAAAATGAGTATGTGTCGCAGGCTGAAGCAAATCTTCTGTGACAGAAATGTTGAAATGTAATAATTATTCTACACATTTTTACAACATTAGAAACCACTGGCGAATCAGAGGCTACTCAGAAGGTGAAATACAATTACTGGCTTTTAATGGCCAAAAGTACAGATGTGTGTGTCCAAGTTCAAGGAAACGGCAGGCTGTCTTCTTTTAATAGATTTATTACAATCTTTGGCAAGCTAGGTAATGTTTGCTGTGGTCTGGAACAACATGGCACACAAACAACTATCTGAAATGCAGCTAATATTATATACAGATAATGTGTCATGGGACGTAAAAATAAATTAAATACACAGAAGACATAATCAAAGGAAATTAAATGAGCTCAAATATACCTACAAACGAGGCATAATGATGCAAAATGTACATACAGCTAGCTTGCGGTCATGCACTGAACAAATATGCCTGATTAGCACTCCACACAAGTTAATAACATCAACAAAGATCACCTTTGTGCATTCACGGACAGTATAAAACATTTGGTGGACAACATGAGACAAAGAAGGAGTGGACAATTTTACATGTAAACAAACTGTTGCGTCACAGTCCACACTATGGTAAGTTCAAGAACCGCCAAAATTAGTAGGACAAACGATGTTCACCAAATAACTCTCATCAGTGAAGCATACACACAAACATATTAAACCGTGGGCTTTCTAACAATTAGGAAGGTTTGTGTCATGTTTGTCCTCAAACAAAAAACATACTAAAACAAAAAAAATACTCTCCACCCATCTTTTTCCACTTTTAATGCTTTTTTAAAAATGCTCCAGGGAGCCACTAGGGCGACACTAAACAGCTGCATGCTGACCTTCACTGTTCTCTAACTCGCTTGAACTCTCGTCCCTGATCTTCCTCTGCTTACACACACACACACACACACACACACACACACACACACACACACACACACACACACACACACACACACACACACACACACACACACACTCTCTCAAAGCTAGTAAGTTAAATAGTTTGGGGGTATCTGGAAGTGTGAAACTTTTTCAAGTTCTGTTGGTTTTTGCTGTTATGATTAGATAAACTGTGTGTGTGTGTGTGTGTGTGTGTGTGGGTGTGTGCGTGCGTGCTTGCGTGTCTACAGAGTAACTCTACCACTGGCTAATTGGGGTATGTAAGGCAGGGGACAAACAATGTGAATTGTTTTTGTGATTTGTCTTTGTGGCTCTCTGAGAATGGCTTCATGGCGCTGATGCAATTAGCAGTAAGAGCGCTTTGGTTTGTGTGTTTCAAATGATGTATCATATCTCTTTTGTACATGGGCCTTTTTTTTAAATTTGTCGCCTTTTTGTGTTGCCGGGTCTGTGGTATTTGAAATAGTCATGGAAGGGAGTCAGAGGAAAGTCATCGCTGGGGAAAAAAGCTTTGCTGTCAAGTGGCAAAGCAAACATGGTTAATCCTGCCTTACTTGATCTGTTTGTGTTTGTTGATTGAAATGAAAGACGCAGGCAGCATAAATGTACAAACTATGAAATTAAGTCTGCAGAATTAATGTCTGGAATCCTTGCATGGTCGGAAAAGCTCAACGTGAAGCAAATCGAGAGGAAATACGAAATCCACAGCACCACCACTGTCATGATCCTTGGACCGGCTCATGTTTTGTTTAGTTTGTGTCTGTGTCTGTTTAGTTTTGGACTCCCATATTTCTTGTTTTGTGCACCCCTGGTTTTGTTTTGGTTATCATGGGTGCTGATTGGTTTCACCTGCCTCTGATTAGTGTTCAGCATGCTCACCTGCTGCCGGGTACTAATCAGAGAGCTATTTATTCACGTTGTGCACCACACTCTGTCTGTCTTCGTTGTTTGCTGTATGCAACAGTCACGTAGGTTTATTTCTTGTTTCCTGGCTGAAGATTCCTGCGCTGAGTTTTTGTCTTAGCTTCCGCGTGCGATTGGCACGCATCCCTTTTGTTTGTTTTCGGTCTGCCTGTATTTCCGTGTATGATTTATGCGCAATAAATCATCTCCTACCTGCACGCCTCGTCTGGAGTTGTTTTTGATTGATTGATTGATTGATAAGTTTGACATATTAAATAATGAAATCCATGAAAGGCAAATTGATGGCACAAAAAGCCAAAAGGCTTGTTTCCATTGTCCGTCTGCATCCTGGGAGAACAACCCCGCAGTAACATGCGACCCAACCGTGACAACCACAAAGTTTAAAAATATTCTACATTAGTACTTCAACATACAAACCAAATTTGTTCTGTGACTAATAACTCCAAACACTTGTATCTTAAATCAGCCCCCTTGACTGAAATTAATTAAAATCAATTTAATTAGTGTTTGGCTGGCCCAAAACAATTTTAACATGTAACATGCCTTTTAAAAATAAAATAAAAACAGAGTTTTAGATTACAAGTATTGTATGAAAAACAATAATATTAATGAATTTGATTTATATGTAAATAATAACGAAACAATAATATTAATTAAACAACAAGGGAATGGAGTGTGATGAAATTCAAGAGCGTGTATGGTGTGTGACTAAGTGTGGAATTAACTGTTGTGTGTTACCATGAGTGTTGAGCGAATCTTTCGTCAGACTAAAGGGGCAAGGCGAGAAGGCAGTTCATGGGCAAGCAAACGGTCGGGGGCTGGAGAGAAGCAATGAGGTCCGTGTCCAGCCATGGGGGTTGAGGATCGAGGGAGGCAGTTCAAAGTCCAGAGGGAAGTCGAGGCACACAGCTGGATCACGGGAGACACGGGAAGTACTGCAGGAAACACAAGGGACATAAGACACGGGAACTGGGAAAACACAGAGAGATATCAAGTACGCGGGAGGGAAGCCAGAGACGGGATGCTTACTACGGGAACAGATGATTACGTTCTGGCACAGAACGCAGGTCTTTACTGGCTTAAGAAGCCCAGGGAGATCATCAACCACAGGTGCGCTGACTGCTGATTGCTTGCAGCTGCTTGCTGCGGCCGTGGGCAGGTCCTGAGGTGTGCTGCGCGGGGCTCATTGGCCGCGACACAGGCAACTTTCTGAGAAAAACCACAAAGGTAAACGAGAGAGCCCCTCAAGGCTAGCTACCTTGTTGCTGAACTCGTAGCTAAATCAAAAAAGTCCCACACTGTGGCAGAAACATTAATACTGCCAGCTTGTAAAGCCATTGGAAATGAGATGCTTGACGCGGCCAAAAGAGATAGCTAAAGTGCCTCTCTCAGATAACACAATTGCCAGACGTGTTGATGACATGTCTGCGGGCATCGAAACTGTTGTTTTGGAAAAGATGCGCATCAGTAAGAAATTTGCCTTGCAACTTGATGAGTCGACGGATATCAGTGGACATTGTCAGCTCTTGGCTAACATGCGTTTTGTGGATGGAGAAGCCATTAGAGAAAACTTCCTATTTTGCAAGGCACTGCCAGAAAGTCAACAGGAGATATTTCGGCTCAAAAAAGCGAGCTTACGTGGGAAAACTGCACCGGTGTCTGCACTGATGGAGCTGCAGCCATGGTCGGGCGCATCAAAGGCTTCGTAAGTAGGGTCAAAGAAATAAAACCCAGATGTTATTGTTTCGCACTGTTTTTCGCACCGTGAGGCCCTCGTTGCAAAGACCTTACCAGTAGATCTAGCTCCTGTGTTGGATGATGTTGTGCGCATAGTGAACTTTGTGAAGACGCGACTTTTGAGGCCCTCGTTGCAAAGACCTTACCAGTAGATCTAGCTCCTGTGTTGGATGATGTTGTGCGCATAGTGAACGTTGTGAAGACGCGACTTTTGAAATGTCGCTTATTTTCGTCTTTGTGTGAGGAAATGGGAGCGAAACATAAAGTCTTATTTCCTCCAGTGGCTGTAGCGTGTGTATGAGCTGCGAGAGGAACTTAAAGTATTCCTGACAAACGAGAGGTCTGATTACTCAAAACTGCTTGCAATTAATGAGTGGTTGTGCAAAGCTGGCATACCTGGCATTCAGTTATGCTGCTCCCTGGTTATGAAATGACATCCAGAAATATCTGAGGCTACCTAAATTGATCACTTTGGGGGAGTTTAAGTCCATTTTAAAAGATCGATATACCAATTATCTTGAAAAATGTACTTGCTTTTAAATGTAATTATTACTTAATCATTTTAAATTATTTTTGACCTGTTGTGGTATGACTGCTGTTGTATTGTCTCGTTGTAATTATTATTATTGTAACTTGGTTTGTGCCGCCCTCTTTGTCAGGTCGCTCTTGAAAAAAAGATTTTTAATCTCAATGAGTCTTTACCTGGTTAAATAAAGGAAATTGATTGATTTATTGAAAGTATTTCTGACAAACCAGAGGTCTGATTACTCAAAGCTGCTTGTAAAAAGAGCTCAGCACCGCATGCACTTATTGTGTCGGATGAAAAGAGCACAGCTCCCTCCCCCCATTCTCACCACATTCTACAGAGCCAATATAGAGAGCCTACTGACCAACTGCATCTATTTCTGGACTGGAGCCTGCAGTGCCTCAGACTGGCAGTCTCTGCAGAAAGTGGTGAGGATGGCGGAAACAATTATAAGGACTCCTCTTCCTCCTATCTAGGAAACCGCAAAAAGCCGCTGCCTGACCAGGGCTCAGAAAATCTAAAAGCTCCTCCCACCCCCACCAAGGACTGTTTTCACTGCTGGACTCTAGAAAGAGGTTCTGCAGCCTCCGTAGCAGAACCTCCAGGTTCTGTAACAGCGTATTCCCTCAGGCCATAAGAACGCATCATAATAATCCCCTCAATTCCCCCCCAAAACGGATTAACTCGCTGGAATATAAAGACGATATAACATACATCCTTAAACGTGGATGCATATGCAAAAGTGCAATATATTTATCTGTACAGTAATCTTTTTATTTATATCTGCACCTTATTGCTCTTTTATCCTGCACTACAACGAGCCAATGCAACAACATTTGATTGTTATCTGTACTGTAAAGTTCAAATTTGAATGACAATAAAAGGAAGTCTAAGTCTAAATCTACAGTAATGAGTGGTATGTTCTACCATCCTAGTCTCGTCCTTTGTGTCCTTGGGCAAGACACTTCACCCTTGCTCCTGATGGCTGCTGGTTAGCGCCTTGCATGGCAGCTCCCGCCATCAGTGTGTGAATGGTTGAATGTGGAAATACTGTCAAAGCGCTTTGAGTACCTTGAAGGTAGAAAAGCGCTATACAAGTATAACCCATTTATCATTTATGCAAAGCTGGCATACCTGGCTGTTATATTTCATCATCTGGATGAACTGAACACACGAATGCAAGGCCGAAATGAAAACCTGCTTACAAGCACTGATAAAATGAATGGATTCCGTTTCAAGGTGCAGCTCTGGCAACAACATGTGCAGCGTGGCAACCTTGAGACGTTCCCACTCACCAAGAAACTGCATGAAGGCAACACTGCTGCAATGTGCACACATTTGAAAACTCTTGAGAAGTTGTCATTTTATTTCTCTTCAGCCTTCACAGAACGTTTTGACTGGGTTAAGGACCCATACAGCTCAGCATCCATTGCTGGAAATGACATGACTTTAAAGGAGCAAGAGGAACTCATTGAACTGAAACAAGATCGTGGTTTAAAGCTGAACTTTGCTGATCTTCCTTCGGGCAGTTTTTGGTTATCTGTTGCCAAAGAGTTCCCCATTCCGGCCAACAAAGCTGTTTTGACATTGCTTCATTTTCAACCACATATCTATATGAGCTGAGCTTCTCAAGCTTGACTGCGATAAAAACTAAAAACAAAGAGAGATTGAGAGCTGTTGAGGTAGAGCTTTGTGTGTGTCTTTCTACCATTCCTGCCAGGATATCCATCGAAACAGGCCCAGGTTTCACACTAAGTGAGTATTAAAAACATTTAGAAACTATATTATTAACTATATGTGTTATATGTACTGTGTTAGAGTGAAGTCCTGAGTTTAATCCCGGGCTCGGCATCTTTCTGTGTGGAGTTTGCATGTTCTCCCCGTGACTGCATGGGTTCCCTCCGAGTACTCCAGCTTCCTCCCACCTCCAAAGACATGCACCTGGGGATAGGTTGATTGGCAACACTTAAAGGCATACTGAAACCCACTACTACCGACCACGCAGTCTGATAGTTTATATATCAATGATGAAATCTTAACATTGCAACACATGCCAATACGGCCGGGTTAACTTATAAAGTGCAATTTTAAATTTCCCGGGAAATATCCGGCTGAAAACATCTCGGTATGATGACGTTTGCGCGTGACGTCACGGATTGTGCGGAAGTATTGGGACACCATTATGTCCCAATACAAACAGCGTCTGTTTTCATCGCAAAACTCCACAGTATTCTGGACATCTGTGTTGGTGAATATTTTGCAATTTGTTTAATGAACAATGGAGACAGCAAAGAAGAAAGCTGTAGGTGGGATCGGAGTATTAGCGGCTGGCTACAGCAACACAACCAGGAGGACTTTGAGTTGGATAGCAGACGCGCTATCCGACGCTAGTCGCCGACCGCACGATGATCGTGGTGAAGTCCTTCGTCGCGCCGTCGATCGCTGGAACGCAGGTGAGCACGGGTGGTGATGAGCAGATGAGGGCTGGCGTAGGTGGAGAGCTAATGTTTTTAGCATAGCTCTGTCGAGGTCCCGTAGCTAAGTTAGCTTCAATGTTGTCGTTAGCAACAGCATAGCTAGGCTTCGCCAGGCGGAACAGCATTAACCGTGTGGTTACAGGTCCAGGGTTTGGTTCGGTGTCTCCTGATAGTAGAAGTTATAGTAATATTGTTGATCTTCTGTCTATCCTTCCAGTCAGGGGCTTATTTCTTCTGTTTCTATCCGCAGTTAAGCACGATGCTATCACGTTAGCTCCGAAGCTAAAGTGTTTCGCCGATGTATTGTCGTAGAGATAAAAGTCACTGTGAATGTCCATTTCGCGTTCTCGACTCTCATTTTCAAGAGGATATAGTATCTAAGGTGGTTTAAAATACAAATCCCTGATCCACAATAGAAAAAGGAGAAAGTGTGGAATCCAATGAACCCTTGTACCTAAGTTACGGTCAGAGCGAAAATAGATACATCCTGGCGTCCTGCACTGCACTCTAATCCTTCACTCTCACGTTCCTCATCCACAAATCTTTCATCCTCGCTCAAATTAATGGGGTAATCGTCGCTTTCTCGGTCCGAATCGCTCTCGCTGCTGGTGTAAACAATGTGCAGATGTGAGGCGCTCCACAACCTGTGACGTCACGCTACTTCCGGTACAGGCAAGGCTTTTTTATCAGCGACCAAAAGTTGCGAACTTTATCGTCGATGTTCTCTACTAAATCCTTTCAGCAAAAATATGGCAATATCGCGAAATGATCAAGTATGACACATAGAATGGACTTGCTATCCCTGTTTCAATAAGAAAATTTCATTTCAGTAGGTCTTTAATTGGCCCTAGTGTGTGAATGTGAGTGTGAATGTTGTCTGTCTATCTGTGTTGGCCCTGCGATGAGGCGGCGACTTGTCCAGGGTGTACCACGCCTTCTGCCCGAATGCAGCTGAGATAAGCTCCAGCACCCCTTGCGACCCTGAATGGGACAAGCGGTAGAAAATGGATGGATGGATGGATGTTATAGTGTCATTTTGTTTGGTGGTGTGCCCCAGGATTTTGTAAAAAAGGTTGAAAATCCCTGATTTAGAGCACTATTTTGTTTAGTTAGTCATCAATTTTGTTTCCTTCAATATTGATTTGATTAATCTTTTTCTTGATTTAATTTGTTTAGTATAATAGTTATTGTAGTTTATATTATACGTTGAAATCGGGGCGGCATGGCGTAGTGGTTAGAGCGGCCGTGCTAGAAACCTGAGGGTTGCAGGTTCGCTCTCCGCCTCTTGACATCCAAATCGCTGCCGTTGTGTCCTTGGGCAAGACACTTCACCCTTGCCCCCGGTGCCGCTCACACTGGTGAATGAATGATAGGTGATGGTCGGAGGGGCCGTAGGCGCAAACTGGTGGCCTCGCTTCCGTCAGTCCACCCCAGGGCAGCTGTGGCTACAAATGTAGCTTACCACCACCAGGTGTGAAGGAATGATGGGTTCTCACTTCTCTGTGAGCGCTTTGAGTATCTAATAATAGAAAAGCGCTATATAAAATCTAATCCATTATTATTAATATTATTATATATTTATTTTCATTTTGTTTTCATATGTGATTTAGTCATTAATTATTTTGGCTTTAGTGATATTAATCTTGCTTTTTTTATGTTGGTTTGGTTTTCTTATTTTATTGTTCTTTATTTACTTAGTAATTTGTTTTATTTCTTTCATTTGATGTTAAATATATTTCTTAAATAGAATGTGTCCACCTGTTAACTTTTAAATATGCTGGTAAGACATTAATTTGTGTGGACAAGAGTGGTGGCAATTTTAACATTTCTTTTAGTGTGTTTGTGTGCTTACAGGTGCTGCAGTCCCCTGTTTCTGGTGGTGGTATTTCTCACAAGTACTTCGGTTAGATTCACCGGTGATGTTTGGTTTGGTTATTTACTCCCTGGTTGCCCAGCACTAAATTATTTGTTGCCTCCCCATGTATTTATTTCAAAGTTTCTGTTCCAGCTACATTTTAGAATTGTTTTGTCCTTTTTTAAAAAAAAACAATTTAATAAATGTATTGTTGTGTCTTTGTAATCACGCCTCTGCCCCTGAGTCAATGAATATGTGTGCCCTAAATTCACAACAGTCACAAAACATTGATACAATGTTGATTACACATACATGTCCTTTAAAACTGACTTTGACACAATGTTGCAAAATAGTTGTAAACTGACACAACGTTGATTGGGAAATTGTCAAATTCCAATGGTCAAGTCAACGTCACAAGCTGACATTAAATAAAAATGGTCAAAAAAGCATGTTTCAACGTTGTATTTGTGCTAAAATATGTTGGTTGGAAAATTACCAAAATTCAATGGTCAAATGAACGTCAGAACCCAACATTTATTAAATGTTCCAACATTTGGTTTGAGTTGCTCAACGTCAGGACCTAATTAAACAAGTTCTCAATGTTTTAATGTATTGTGCCTGCTGGGTTAATTACCCTGATTTAAGAGAACAAGATTATTCCCTGGAAAATGAAATTCCCCCTAGGTGGCGTTATCAAGCTCTGCTTCCTGTCATGTCTGTGTTGATCATGTTTTTGTTTTGCTTGGTTTTTGGACACTTTTTAGTTCTTGTCTTCACTCCTTTGCTTTGTCACCATAGTAACCATTAGTTTTACCTAGTTCACATCCTCATGTCACGCACCTGTCTTATGTTTTCACATTTTGAGTCACGCACCTGTTTTCACTAATCATGTCACTAGTATTTAAGGCCATTGTTGCCAGGCAGTCGGCCTGGCGACATCACTCTTGACACACTTTCTACACCCCCTTGTTCATGATCCATGCTGCTCTTTTTCACCTGTTTACCTGTTCTGGTTCCAAGTAAGTTTTCTTTATTCAAGCCGTAGTTTGCAAGTTTTGTTTTATGTCCTAGTTCTGCCTTTGTGCTAGTGTTTTGTTTTCATAGTCGTTTTGTACCTCCACTGTGAGCGCCTTTTGTTTGCACCTTTTTTGATTAATTAAAATAAACATGTATTTAAATTCACGTCTCGCACGCGCCAATTTTCCGTTGCCTTCTGGGAGAACAAACCACGCCAAGGACCAAGTCGTGACACTTCCTATTATCTAATTGCTACCTCGCCACAGTATGTAGCATTATTTTAAGGATTATGGCTGCGTTATCGACTCTCTCTGGTCCAGTATGGTGCAGACTACCAGTGCTACGCTCCAACTGCTTCCCCAAGTTAGCTAGTGTTAGAATGAGATATTTTTAAGTGTTCTTTTTTAATCCATAGTCATGTTTAAAGCACCTATTTTTTTCCTATGTAGTGTCTCTTCTCGTGATCTCCGTGTTATCTTATGTCCGCTAGTAAACGTTGATTGATTGAGACTTTTATTAGTAGGTTGCACAGTGAAGTACATATTCCGTACAATTGACCACTAAATGGTAACACCCGAATAAGTTTTTCAACTTGTTTAAGTCGGGGTCCACTTAAATTGATTCATGATACATATATATACTATCATATATACTATCATCATAATACAGTCATCACACAAGATAATCACATTGAATTATTTACATTATTTACAATCAGGGGTGTGGAGGGGGGGAGGGGGGAATGGACATCAAGTAGTGGACATAGAGAGAGAGAGAGAGAGAGAGAGAGAGAGAGAGAGAGAGAGAGAGAGAGAGAGAGAGAGAGAGAGAGAGAGATCAGAAGGCATAAGAAAAAGAAAAAGTATCTGCATTTGATTGTTTACATTTGATTATTAGCAATCCGGGGAGGGTGTTAGTTTAAGGTTGTAGCTGCCTGGAGGTGAACTTTTATTGCGGTTTTGAAGGAGGATAGAGATGCCCTTTCTTTTATACCTGTTGGGAGCACATTCCACATTGATGTGGCATAGAAAGAGAATGAGTTAAGACCTTTGTTAGTTCGGAATCTGGGTTTAACGTGGTTAGTGGAGCACCCGCTGGTGTTGTGGTTATGGCGGTCATTTACGTTAAGGAAGTAGTTTGACATGTACTTCGGTATCAGGGAGGTGTAGCGGATTTTATAGACTAGGCTCAGTGCAAGTTGTTTAACTCTGTCCTCCACCTTGAGCCAGCCCACTTTAGAGAAGTGGGTAGGAGTGAGGTGGGATCTGGGGTGGAGGTCTAGAAGTAACCTGACTAGCTTGTTCTGAGATGTTTGGAGTTTAGATTTGAGGGTTTTGGAGGTGCTAGGGTACCAGGAGGTGCATGCGTAATCGAAAAAGGGTTGAACGAGAGTTCCCGCCAGAATCCTCAAGGTGCTTTTGTTGACCAGAGAGGAAATTCTGTAGAGAAATCTCGTTCGTTGGTTAACCTTTTTGATTACCTTGGTTGCCATTTTGTCACAGGAAAGGTTAGCCTCTAGAATGGAACCTAGGTAGGTGACCTCATCTTTCCTGGTGATGACACTGTCACCTACTTTTATGTTGAAGTCATTGACTCTCTTAAGTTTGATGTGGGACCCAAACAGGATGGATTCTGTTTTACCCAAGTGGATGGATAGCTTGTTGTCAGCGAGCCAGGTGCAAGTTCTACAGAGCTCAGCACTGAGGATTTTCTCCACCTGTGACTTGTCCTTGTCTGATACCAGCAAGGCAGAGTCATCCGCAAACAAAAACAATTCACAGTCGCATGCCGATGACATGTCGTTTATGTATATTAGGAACAGTAAAGGTCCCAATATACTGCCTTGGGGGACTCCACAGCTCACCGAGAGGGGGGGGGGGGACATGGTGCCGTTCACCTCTACCACCTGCTCCCTCCCCTCCAAGTAAGACTGCATCCAGCTCCAAGAGGTTTTGTTAAATCCGATTGCTCTGAGCTTATCCAACAGTATAGCGTGGTTAACGGTGTCAAAGGCCTTCTGAAGGTCCAGCATGACCATGCCGCAGTATTTGCCCGCGTCCACCTCATGTTTGATGTGGTCGGTCAGATAGAGAAGGCATGTGTCAGTGGAGTGGTTAGTTCTGAAGCCGGATTGGAATTTGTACATGAGTTTATTAGTGGCAAGGTAACTATCGACCTGTTCATAAACTATTTTCTCCATTACTTTCGAAATGGAGCTGAGAATAGAAACAGGTCGGTAGTTGCCAGGTTCCAATTTGCTTCCTTTTTTAAAGAGGGGAGTTACTCTTGCTATCTTAAAATCTTTTGGTACTTGGCCTTGTGTAATTGATAGGTTTATTATGTGCGTGATGATCGGGGCAATGATGGAGGCAGAGTCCCTGAGGAATCTGGAGGGAATATTATCAAGGCCGGTGGCCTTGTTAGGGTGGAGCGCGCTCAATTTTTTAAACACCTCATCAGCTGTGACCATTTCTAATTTGAAATCATCGTTGGATACTCCTAGCTTTCTGTAGAAGGCTTTAATGTGTTCTACACCAAAGCGACCAGAGTGGTGGGACAGCTTGTTGACAAGAGTTGCGGCTATGCTGGTGAAAAAGATGTTAAGTCTGCTAGCTACCTCCATTTTGTCTGTAATGAGGGAGTCACCCTCCTTGATGCTTTTCGTTTGATTCTTTTTGTTTGACTTTAGACCGCTTCATGCTGCTGCTATTGTCACACTGTAAGGGCTGGTCTCCTAAAGCTTTAGTAAAACTTGGCCAAGTAATATTCTGTCTCGGTGGTCCTTCTTACTCAACATATATGTCATCCAAAAGAATTTGGGATTGACCAGTGTGTTTTATTCCCTGAGAGGAAGACTGGTCGCGCGCAACACTAGCTACACGCTCTGTCATCTATTTCTGTATTTCAATAAATGTCATCGACTTTATCTTCTCAGTCTTTAACACTCACTTTCTTCCTTGCCATGCTTGCAAAAAACAAAGGTACCGTATTTTCCGCACCATAAGCCGCACCTAAAAAACACAATTTTTCTCAAAAGCTGACAGTGCGACTAATAACCCGGTGCGCCTTATATATGGATTAATATTAATATTTATTTTCATAAAGTTTAGGTCTCGCAACTACGGTAAACAGCCGCCATCTTTTTTCCCCGTAGAAGAGGAAGCGCTTCTTCTTCTACTGTAAGCAACCGCCAAGGTGAGCACCAGCCCCCGTAGAAGAAGAAGCGCGCGGATATTACGTTTAATTTCATTTGTGTGTTTCTGTAAAGACCACAAAATGGCTCCTACTAAGAGACACGCGTACAAGGTTCCACTGACTTTTGATATTCCTGTGAACCGCACTGTGGATACAACGGGAACACGTACGGTGAATATTCGCACCACAGGGAATGAGAAGTCGTCCTTCACTGTGGTTCTAGCTTGCCATGCTAACGGCCAGAAACTTCCACCCACGGTGATATTCAAAAGGAAGACCTTGCCAAAAGACAACTTTCCAGCCGGCGTCATCATAAAAGCTAACTCGAAGGGATGGATGGATGAAGAAAAAAGAGTGTAGAGACCGGGTGACTTTTTTCACGCAGCTCCGTCCCTGTTGATCTACGACTGCATGCGCGTCCACATCACAGATGGTGTCAAAAAACAAGTGAAGCACACCAAAGAAGAAGAATAATTCGACGGATTTGTGGATGAGTAATAACTTCAGAAAGTGAGCTTTAAATGTTTATTTTGTGTGTTGTGTGACACTAACATATGAGCAACGTTGAGTTATTGATGTTGCTATTGCTCTGCACTATTTTGAGTGTTACTATTTTTGTGATTGCACATTTGCACATTACATTTTGGGAGTGAACATAGTTGTTAGAACGCTGGTTTGTAATATATTATTTAAGTTTGACTGACCTGATTGTTTTGTTGACATTCCCTTTAGCGTAGCGTAGGTGCGGCTTGCAACACGGGGCGGCTTATGGTGCGGAAAATACGGTATATTCATCTCAAGCTAAAAGATAATGCTGGCGAGTAAGTACAGGTTGTTTTGTTTCTGGGGATTTAAAAAAAGAACATCTGTAAAAACTGCTCGACCTTTTCTGCTGCTCCGCCATAGAGAGCATTCTCATGTACTGTTCTGTTTGGTTTACTGGGAGCTCAGCAGCTGACAGGAAAACTATAAAGAGAGTCAACTGCCTTCTTTAGAGGAAGTGGCAAATGGTAGACTTCTCTCCAAATCCACAAACATATCAAAAGACTGTACCCACGCTGCCAACTCACTGTTTGAACTTTTGCCCTCACGGTAGCGTTACAGGTGTCTCAAAAGAAGAACGAGCACATTTAGAAACAGCTTTTTTACACATACATAAATCAAGGCACTGAACTTGTTTTATTGGTTATCCATTGGTTATTTAGCTCTTCCTAACACTTCTATGTACAGTTGTAGTCAAAAGTTTACATACACTTGTAAAGAACATAATGTCATGGCTGTCTTGAGTTCCCAATAATTTCTACAACTCTTATTTTTTTGTGATAGAGTGATTGGAGCACATACTGGTTGGTCACAAAAACATTCATGAAGTTTGGTTCTTTTATGAATTTATTATGGGTCTACTAAAAATGTGACCAAATCTGCTGGGTCAAAAGTATACATACAGCAATGTAAATGTTTACATTACCTCCAAATTCTTCAGGACAACCTAAAATCATCAGCCCGGAGGTTGGGCGCAGTTGGGTGTTCCAACAGGACAATGACCCCAAACACACGTCAACAGTGGTAAAGGAATGGCTGGATCAGGCTAGAATTAAGGTTTTAGAATGGCCATCCCAAAGTCCTGACTTAAACGTGTGGACAATGCTGAAGAAACAAGTCCATGTCAGAAAACCAACAAATTTAGCTGAACTGCACCAATTGTGTCAAGAGGAGTGGTCAAAAGTTCAACCAGAAACTTGTGGATGGCTACCAAAAGCGCCTTATTGCATTGAAACTTGCTGTATGTATACTTTTGACGCAGCAGATTTGGTCACATTTTCAGTAGACCCATAATAAATTCATAAAAAATACAACGGCGTGGCGCAGTTGGGAGAGTGGCTGTGCCAGCAACCTGAGGGTTCCTGGTTCAATCTCCACCTACTACCAAACTCGTCACGTCCGTTGTGTCCTTGAGCAAGACACTTCACCCTTGCTCCTGATGGGTCGTGGTTAGGGCCTTGCATGGCAGCTCCCGCCATCAGTGTGTGAATGTGTGTGTGAATGGGTGAATGTGGAAATAGTGTCAAAGCGCTATACTAACCCATATATAACCCATTTACCATTTAACTTCATGAATGTTTTTGTGCTCCAATCACTATCACAAAAAAATAAGAGTTGTAGAAATCATTGGAAACTCAAGACAGCCATGACATTATTATGTTCTTTACAAGTGTATGTAAACTTTTGACCACGACTGTATAACTATTTATACCTGTTATGTGTTTTTGAATGTGTGTTGAATGGCTAAGCATTTTACTGGAGCGTGGATCCAATTTGGTTGTAGTTTTAATGCAATGAAAATAAAGGTATTATATGTTATTTTATTATATTCTAGTGCCAACTAGTGGTGGGGAGGCTTGTAAATCGCCATTTTGCTTGTAATTTATAGCATACCAATTAGCCTTATAAAATTAGACACTCGTATCCTGATGTACCACTGCAGTCAATATAAATCCAGCGAAAGTAGTGTAAGTATTTCTGGTAGGAGTGTTTTAAAGTAACTACAAACCATAGTAAATTATTCTAGTGCTACGATTCATGAGGCATTTTAAAGCTTTCTAGTCAAACACTTGCTAATCACTGAACAGTTCATGCTAAATGTCTTTTCTACTGCCTGAGAGAGAAGTGGATTAGATCTAAACACTGGATTAAATCAGTCTACAACCTGGGATTAGGATTATGAGCGTGGGTTTTGAGAGATTTATGGCATGTTGCATAATGGATTTACAAGGTTTTCATGAGTTGAAACCATTACATTGACATCCCAAGGGGAAGCACAGGAGGCTCAGTGAGAACAGAAAATAAAGAATTAAGAGCGTGAAAAGTGGATTACTAATAATTTGTCCTTTCAAGGTGCATTACATACAGCAATTATTTGTCAGCGTTTAATGTTTAAGACTATTGTTAGGTGTAAATGTGTCAAATTTGTTCATGTAAGGAAAATGAGAACAAATTCTCATTTACAATGCCAAACTTATTGGGAGGCAACAGAGAAAAAGTACAAGTACACAACAAGCTGTGAAATGTAATGTGATTACATTGTACATTATGTTGAAGACATAAAGCACGTTAAAAACAGGTGCTTCGGTCGAGTATATTTTTCCCCCACTAACTTTTTTAAATAACAATATTAGGATGAGTGAGGTGAGTTCTAATGTTTTTTGCAAGGTGTTACGGTCATATGGAAGCCCGTTTCTGCCACAAAAAAGTCGAAATTATCATTAAAAGTCATATTTATCAGATAAAAAGTCATAATTATGAGACAAAAAGTCAAAATTATGTGATAAGAAAGTCAAAAATATGTGATAAAAAGTTATAATTATGAGATTAAAAGTCATAATTAGGAGATAAAAAGTCGAAACTGAGATAAAAAAATCATAATTATGAGAAAAAAGTCAAAATTCTGACATCAAAGGTCAAAATTATGAAATAAGAAAGTCAGATTTTTAAGATAAGAACTCATAATTATGAGGCAAAAAGTCGTAACTATAAGATAAATCACAATTACAACATAAAAAATCAATTGTGAGATAAAAAGTCGAAATTATGAGATAAAAAGTCAAAATTATGTGATAAGAAAGTCAAAAATATGTGATAAAAAGTTATAATTATGAGATTAAAAGTCATAATTAGGAGATAAAAAGTCGAAACTATGAGATAAAAAAATCATAATTATGAGAAAAAAGTCAAAATTCTGACATCAAAGGTCAAAATTATGAAATAAAGTCAGATTTTTAAGATAAAAACTCATAATTATGAGGCAAAAAGTCGTAACTATAAGATAAGTCACAATTACAACATAAAAAATCAATTGTGAGATAAAAAGTCAAAATTATGAGATAAAGTCAAAATTATGAGATGAAATCTCATAATTTTGAAATAAAAATTAGAAATTTTAAAATGAAGTCGAAATTATGAGATAAGAAAATGGTCATTTTGAGAAGAACAGAAGTCCAATAACAATCCACCCCCCGTGACCCCAAAAGGGACAAGCGGTAGAAAATGGATGGATGGATGGATGTTTGAAGAACGCTAAACTGGATTAAAGATGTGTCCAGTAAGGTGTTAGAAAAGTATCAATCTTCTGTCAGTTTGTCAAAAAGATCGATACAAAACTGGACACACTCACTTTGCAAGACCAACCATCACCAATTAATACGCTGGTTTCCAGTACTTGGACAAACAGTTACTGTGTTTTTCTCAGTTTGGTTCTCAGAAAAATGAAAAAAATAAAAAGTTGCATTTCAGCCATGTGTCCATTTTCTGTTCCTAAATCATGTTTGAGTAGGGCATCCACGAGCAGTGATCACAGCATCCATGTAATAGCCAGCGATGATCTTCGGATCATTGTTTGTTTTGTAAATTTCAAGCCAGATGATCTTTCTGGAAAAGCCGTCAACGCATCCATTGATTCCAATTCCCAAATGGCTTTAGCTCGTGGAGCCATCAATTTGCCAGGCATAGTTCGGAACATGGCTGTGGTACACCCACCTTCGTAATCTCTTCCTTGACCTCAAATCAACACCTCCACTATACAATAAGTCAAGTAATACTCTGATGGTTCTTTGTCAGTCACAATTCCACTTAGCCAGCATTTGTGGTGCATCCACCTGTAACCATGGCACTGACTTGATTTCTCCAGCTGTTGTTCAATAAAGGTAGCCACTTCTGTCAGAGTTTGTAGTTGACGAACCCCAAGATGCAGAAATGATGGCAGGCATTGAATGGGAAAACATGACTTAATTCAGATACTATAGCAAAAAACAAACAAAAGGGAACAAACAAAAGGCGCGCACAAGGCGGAGAACAAACTAGGCTATAAACTAAAATAGCACAAAGGCTAACTGTGGACAATAAACAAAAACACTTACTGTGACACGAAGGACAAAACTCACGTGGCAAGAAACGAGCAGGATGAACTATGATAGGAACAGAGTGGACAGAAGTAGACAGAGCTACAACAACAAGTATAAATGACATTGACCAGCAGACACTACAATAATCCAGCCGTGACTGGAGGGCAGGACAGGTTTAAATAGGCAGCTGGCTGACTGGCACCAGGTGTGGCCACGTGCCAATCAGCCACAGATGAGGGGACAAAGCACTCAGGGAACAATCAGGAAATGAAGACAAAATAAAAGCACTTACAGGAAACTAAGAACAGGAAACCAAGAAAAACGCAGAGGAAAACTAAAACTTGACCAAACTGTCAGGGACAACCCTGACAACTTCAGCCACATCGGTTTTATTCTTTCCACCCCAAAAATGTTTCTTGCCAAAAATCCTTTCCATGGTGTGTTTGCTTAATATAATTCCATGTGAATATGCAAGCAAATTAAGAATGCCATCTGTTGTAAAGTCACGTTTAAAGTAATCCTCAATGTACTTGCAATCCATGTCTGAACAGTAGATGTCATGCCAAAGAGCGGCTATACTGTGACTGTTGTGGAAAACATGTCATAATATAGACTTTTGTCTTTTATTTATGACTTTTTATCTCAAAATTTAGATTTTTTTAATCTCATAATTTAGAGTCTTTATCTCATAATTTCAATGTTCTTATTTTATAATCATGACTTCTCATCTCATAATTTGGACTTTATCTCATAATTATATATTTTCATCTCATAATTTCAACTTTTTATTTTATAATTACATTTTATTTCAATTATGACTTTATATCTCATAATTATGACTTCTTATCTCATAATTTTGACTTTTGAATCTCATCATTTTGACCTTATTTTATAAAATCATGACGTTTTATCTCCTAATTTTGACTTTATATCTCATAATTATATCTTTTGATCTCATAATTTCAACGTTTTATTTTATAATTACATTTTATTTCAATTATGACTTTATATCTCATAATTATGACTTCTTATCTCATAATTTTGACTTTTGAATCTCATCATTATGACCTTATTTTATAAAATCATGACGTTGTATCTCATAATTTTGACTTTATATCTCATAATTATATCTTTTGATCTCATCATTTAAACTTTTTATTTTATAATTATGACATTGTATCTCAATTATGACTTTATATCTCATAATTATGACTTTTTATCTCATAATTTTGACCTTTTTATCTTATAAAAGTATGACTTGTCATGTCATATTGTCAACTTTCTGATCTCATACTCGTGAGTTATTCTCTCAAAATTTCAATTTTTTTGTAATGTAATGTAAAGGTCGACGCAACTGCTAGATCAAAAGTTTGAATGGTGAGCAGTGAGCGAAGATAAGACGGACTCTTACCAATGAGTGTTTTATAGATGAACAGGGTCCGATTTATTTGTCTGCGTGAGTGACACAAAGCGGATGGCAGAGTGATATATGGTGCCTGACTTGTAATGGAGAGTTTTTGCATTAGATCTGTTTTGTTGATCATCGTAATCTAAAGTTGGCCGCAGTCATCTTAAAGGCTTACTGAAACCCACTACTACCGACCACGCAGTCTGATAGTTTATATATCAATGATGAAATCTTAACATTGCAACACATGCCAATACGGCCGGGTAATTTATAAAGTGCAATTTTAAATTTCCCACTAAATTTCCGGTTGAAAACGTCTATGTATGATGACGTAATCGCGTGACGTCACGGAGTGAATTGAAATATTGGCACACCATTGTGTCCCAATACAAACAGCTGTTTTCATCTCAAAATTCCACAGTATTCTGGACATCTGTGTTGGTGAATCTTTTGCAATTTGTTTAATGAACAATGAAGACTGCAAAGAAGAAAGCTGTAGGTAGGATCCGTGTATTAGCAGCGGACTACAGCAACACAACCAGGAGGACTTTGAGATGGATAGCAGACACGCTAGCCGCCGACCTCACCTTGACTTCCTCCGTCTCCGGGCCGCCGACCGCATCTATGATCGGGTGAAGTCCTTCGTCGCTCCTTCGATCGCTGGAACGCAGGTGAGCACGGGTGTTGATGAGCAGATGAGGGCTGGCTGGCGTAGGTGGATAGCTAATGTTATTAGCATAGTTCTGTCGAGGTCCCGTAGCTAAGTTAGCTTCAATGGCATCGTTAGCAACAGCATTGTTAAGCTTCGACAGGCTGGAAAGCATTAACCGTGTAGTTACATGTCCATGGTTTAATAGTATTGTTGATTTTCTGTCTATCCTTCCAGTCAGGGGTTTATTTCTTTTGTTTCTATCTGCATTTAAGCACGATGCTATCACGTTAGCCCCGTAGCTAAAGTGCTTTGCCGATGTATTGTCGTGGAGATAAAAGTCACTGGGAATGTTCAGTTCGCGTTCTCGAATCTCATTTTCAAGAGGATATAGTATCCGAGGTGGTTTAAAATACAAATCCGTGATCCACAATAGAAAAAGGACAAAGTGTGGAATCCAATGAACCCTTGTACCTAAGTTATGGTCAGAGCGAAAAAAGATACGTCCTGCACTGCACTCTAGTCCTTCACTTTCACGTACCTCATCCACAAAAATTTTATCCTCGCTCAAATAATGGGGTAATTGTCGCTTTCTCGGTCCGAATCGCTCTCGCTGCATTTTAAACAATGGGGAAATGTGAGGAGCCCTTCAGCCTTTGACGTCACGCTACTTCCGGTACAGGCAAGGCTTTTTTTATCAGCGATCAAAAGTTGCGAACTTTATCGTCGATGTTCTCTACTAAATCCTTTCAGCAAAAATATGGCAATATCGCGAAATGATCAAGTATGACACATAGAATGGATCTGCTATCCCCGTTTAAATAAAAACATTTCATTTCAGTAGGCCTTTAATGATAATCAGTTCAGCAGAGTGTGTTAATGAAGATTTGTTCTGGTAAAGACAGTCTAATATTTTTAGAGAGAATAGTGTTGATATGGGCTTAAAATGTAAGTGAACTCTCAAGATAGAGTCCGAAGTATTTGTAACAAGAATATTCTGTTAAAAATAATACATTTAGGGCCTAATTTACTAAGATCCACGCGCTAGACAGCGTGTGCAAACAATAAAATAGCGTGTACTATGAGTGGGCGTGTTTGTATTGCAGAGACCAATTTTCTTATTGTCGGAGCACATCGAGTTTAAAATATCATCTTGAAGCGAAACATGAACGTAAGGATGGCGTAGCTACCATGAATGCAACATGGACAGCAAACAGAGGACAACAAACTATGCTGGGTAAGTGTATCTGCGCTCACCACCGATAAATTAAACAATGCCTTTTCCAAATGGACAGCCACAACACGTAGGACATTAACATCTGTGAAGACCAAGGGCTGCAAGATGTTGTTCATGTTGCCAAATAAAATCGCACATACTAAATGTAGTTTGTACAAAAAAAGAAATCAAAAAGGCAAATTAGCTTGTTTTTGTAATTGGTGGTTCGTAATTAGATGAAGGCCGGCAAAAAAGACACAGGGAATCGAAAAGCACATTCTTTATTGACAACTGTCACGTCTTTCGTCAACACACCGGCTTCTCGTCAAGGCACCTTCTCTCGCACACGTATTTCCGGCTTCACAATAACAGCGCGACACGTCACATCCGGTCCAAAAGTATCAACAAAATTAAAAATGGCTTAACCCCTTTGTTTAAATACAGTGGCGGGCTGTGCGTTTCCCACCTAGGCCTTCAGTGATGTCCGACTTCAATAGTTACCTCTCAAAATATCATAATTGATGTCACCACATAACCATTACTGGAGAAATACTATACAGAAACACATTTACGCCTTACTGCGCATTGAATTATATCAACAGTGTACAAAACGGGTTATTTTCTGGCACATTTAAAAAACAATTAAAACGCATCAGCAATTAAAACATATCTTTTGTGGTACTGTCAAAATAAAAATTGCAAAAAACAATAAAAGTGAAAAAATTTAATATTTAAACTCACAATTAATAGCACCTATTCGACGCCGTATAAGCCAGTGGTACCCCTCGTAAGTCGGTTTATTCGAGTGGAAATGGCGAGCAATTCCCCATTTCATTGCCAAAACAGCTGAGCTACCTTCCAGGGTTGGCCGAAATCGTCTCACAAGATGTAGTTTCTCTTTAAATATCCTTCTTGTAAATGGCCTTACAAATAAATATCTGCCACCTAATCAACGTTTTGTTCTCCTTCTCTGCTATCCCGGTCAGGCCAGGGCGCAACACTTCCGGCTTCATGCTAAATTGAAACTTGTGAATGGATACTCACTTTGGAATGACAATTAAGTATCCAATCACAGTCTTGTTAACATCAGGCTACTTAAATAGGCTACTGTTAACAACTTGTGATCTGATTGGCTATTGCAACTATCTATCAACTCTATGTGTTCTCAAATTAATCCGCTAACGGTCCGGATGAGTATCCAATCACAGGACGCGTAAATGTCACATTCAACGTGAGAGCAGCTAGAAGGTCTTACTGACAACAACTCGTGATCTGATTGGCTATCGCAACTCTCTATCAACTGTATGTCCCTGTTCACTTACAGTGCACAGACGCCCGCATTGTTGATTCTGAAGGCCTCGGGCAGATTCCGTACAGCATGGCAACATAAACTAGCTGAATTCTGATTGGATACAAACCAATACTAAAAACAACAACACTGGAAGGAGCATACTATGACATGAAGAGGATATGAATACTTTTAGATATTTAGGGAAAGTAAATTTAAAAATAATTGTAATCTTTAATTATGATCATGATTTCTGGTTATGTTAGGCCAGCAGAGAACTGCACTATACAAAGTTGTTTATGGGTGTTTACTATTTGTACCTTGTGTGCTATTTTATTGCAAATACTTTAAAAATGTGCATTCTTACTATACTTACTGTCACTAAGTTATAAGAAAATGTTATAAACATGCCTATATTACAATTTGATCTACAAACTTGTATTTGTGTGTAAATATTGGGGTATTTTCACATTTTAAATATGCAAGCGAGTACTAACCTGTGATTTCTCAGGATTAGCATAATATATAAATATATATATATGGTAACACTTTAGTATGGGGAACATATTCTAAGTAACACTTACTTAAGAGTTATTTGTACACAAGGGGAAGTAACAAAGACTTCATTTAGAGTTATTTGGTTTGTCAGGACGTGGACTATGGAATGGTTGTTTTCCCAAGATGCAAGTGAACTTGGACCGGACATGGCGTGAAGGTAGGTACATGACTTAATAATGACTATAAAAAGAAATAAACAAAAGGCGCGCACAAGGCGGAAGTACAAAAATGTGGCTAATGAAAACAAAACTTGCACAAAGGCAGAAACTATGAACAATAAACAAAAACTTACTTGGCATGGAACTATGAAACAAGCAGCGTGAACTGAGCATGAAACCGTAAACATGGCATGAAGCAGAGTGTGTATAGAGTGTGATGTCGCCAGGCTGACTTCCTGGCAACAATGGGCTTAAATAATAGTGACATGATTAGTGAAAACAGGTGCGTGACTCAAAACGTGAAACAGGTGCGTGACATGACAGGTGAAAACTAATGGGCTGCTATGGTGACAAAACAAACAAAAGTGCACAAAGAGTCCAAAAACAAAACCGAACATGACTAAAACAAAACATGATCACACAGACATGACATGGTTAGGGTTAGGGTTAGAGGGTTAGGGTTACGGTTGTTGTATAATAAGGCCATGCATAATAAGGCATTAATAAGTACTTAATAATGACTAATTAAGAGCCAATATGTTACTTATTTGCATGTTAATAAGCAACTAATTCATGGTAAATATGTTCCCCATACTAAAGTGTTACTATATATATATATATATATATATATATATATATATATATATATATATATATATATATATATATATATTGACACACACACACACTTAGATAGAAGCAGTACTCATAAAACCTATGTAGGAAAAGTGTTTTGCTGCCAACCATAACAAAATTGTACCCTTTCCTGTGTAGGAGTATTTAATAAACTGGCACAACTGAAACAATGAATATTAAACTTCCAAGTAATTACTTGTCTCGGGCACCAAACAACAAGAAATAATTTGAAGAAATTCTGTTGGATGAGTGCATGTTTCCTTAAATACTGCACTCATTTGCAGCTCATAATTACTATAGGATTATATTACTGCTGCCCACCCAATGTCACATAAACATTTTTATGAATGCGCAGCAGTAACTCACTCTGCATAAAGGTGACTGCCAGAGGCTACAAGTGTAGAGAGAATATCAATGTAAAAAAGACTGGAGAATGTGTAGCAGCTGCCTGTTAAGATGAGCCACAATGCAAGAGACAAAAAATGGTGGAGCAAAACTCATTAATTCACCATCATTACAAATGAATGGATTGAGTGCGTCATACATCATATGAAAAATACAAAAATAAATGACAGAATATTACTTGTGTGGTTTGCACAGACCCCTGGTGATCGTGTAATCTCCCAGAAAATCTGTTGCAAACACACAGAGGCACAAGTGACAAAGTAAACACTGCTTGTCTGATGGTGACTCTTCAGACAGACTGAGAAGGGTCAAACTGGCCAAACGTTTGAGATGATTCAAGGTCATGACCCCTTTCCTACTGCCTCCGCAGTACACCGCGCAAGAACCCGAGTACGTTTCAAGAGGTGATAGCTGTTAAAATAACATCACAGTGTCACACTCGAGAGTAAACTCATGTTCTTGACGACAAGTGTCAGCAGTGCTCGTCAAAGCTGGTATTTTAAAAGCACTTACTTGTACAAAGAAAGAGTTGCACGCCGAGGGTAGGCCAGGAGCAGGCACGATATAGCTAAGCTAGCTTTAAAAAAACAAAATAAAAAAGTGCTCAGTGAAGTTTAAGAAGTGGAGATGGAAGCATTATACAGCAGAAAGTAAGAAATGATCAGTAAATTAACAAGTAGATCATGAAGAGATAGAGAGAGGATAACATAAAAACTGTTGGAGTGTCAGCCTGGTCCAAGTCAGTACATGACACGTACAAGGCGGGCAGATCAATCCATTAAGGGTAGTATCAGTATATGATCAATATTAGAGTGATTGGATCGATATTTTAATTTCTCAAAATAATATGTGGGTTGTTTTTTGTATGTTTACAATTTCAGGGAACAATTCCCTGGCCAGGACACAGTAAGTCCATTGACAGCAGTCAAATATGACAACTGTGATATACGTTGGATGAGTGCATGTATGTATAATATTCTTATACATACATTACTTAGACACAATATAGAGCAGGGGTCACCAACGCGGTGCCCGCGGGCACCAGGTAGCCCGTAAGGACCAGATGAGTAGCCCGCTGGCCTGTTCTAAAAATAGCTCAAATAGCAGCACTTACCAGTGAGCTTCCTCTATTTTTTAAACGTTATTTATTTACTAGCAAGCTGGTCTCGCTTTGCTCGACATTTTTAATTCTAAGAGAGACAAAACTCAAATAGAATTTGAAAATCCAAGAAAATATTGACTTGGTCTTCACTAACTGACAAAAAAACAGATAACAGATTTGGTGTCCAGTTCAAAGTGTGACATGATTTATTTAAAAATTTGAGAGTTGACTTTTGTATTGTACATGAGTTATTATTTGTACAAACATGGTGCAAAGTAATTCATGATTTGTTAAAAAATGTTAATGGCTAGCTAGTTAAAATGGGATATTGTGATTTCACAAGACTGTCTTAGAAGTGATCATTGCATATTGATATGTATTTGTTTCTATATATATTTATTGTGAGAAATCATTAAGATGATCAGTGTTTCCACAAATATAAATATTAATTATTAATAATAACATAGAGTTAAAGGTAAATTGAGCAAATAGGCTATTTCTGGAAATGTATTTAAGTGTGTATCAAACTGGTAGCCCTTCGCATTATTCAGTACCCAAGAAGTAGCTCTTGGTTTCAAAAAGGTTGGTGACCCCTGATATAGAGTATTGCATTGATGAAAATAGTTGTTTTAAATAGGGAGGCAGACAGTTTAATAACACAGTGAAGGGAAGATCTTTTTTTCTCCTCCCCATGTTTGTTTAATCTCTACTAAAGCTCACCAAGTTGTTGTCAGTTTTCAGATTCACCATCTTAGATGTATTTTATAGTGTGATTGACTGGGGAAGAAAGACAGAACATCCCTGTGACAGACACAATCTCAGCCACCAAACCAAGCAGTTTTTCCAAGAGGGCCTTCCTCAGAGTCTGTCTCTAAGGAAAGCTGTCCCTTGCAAGCCTTGATCCGCAGAGGTCTTCCCATCTCCCCACCTATGCTTGCTTCCAGTTCTCTGGCCCTCTCTTGTGGCAGTGATGATTCTGGCTTGTAGAACTTCCTCACACTATCGTGTTAATTCCAGCATCTCTTGATCTTTTGATCCACTGATAGCATTGGCTCAAACTTCCTGCCAGCCGTGAGTTTATGACTGTGACCCGAAAGTTTATATAAGGTTAATTTCACAGGATTTAATCTAACAGAATGAACCACATATCCCTTGAAAGGGAACTACTGAGGGCTAAGGAGAACACTTAGAAATTGATATTATTCCTATCATTTATGATATCTCAATATCTAGTCATCATCATATTACATACAGTATATGTATACATACAGTATATACACCAGGCATGTGAAATGTCCACAAAAACGCGGAAATCCGCTTTTTTAAACATTTATTTTTGCGTCAAAATATCACTTCCGCCTTTTTTAAATGTATCGTTGTAGTTTGTAAGGACGGGAGTCAAAAGAGGAGTGGCAAAAGATGGAGCTCATTGTTTTGACGACATTCAGACTTTGTTTTCTTATTAGCATCCACAAGGTTGTCAATTTGAGCATGAGTGTTGCAGGTTGTGGCAAAACAACTAAAGAAGCGGTCAACCTACATAGTTTTTTAAATGATGGAAATGTGAGAAAAGTATGGACTTCTCAAGACAAATTGACTCGGACACAATGGTACGGAATAAGCAATATTTGCTTTGCTTTTCGTTGAACGTTGTCAGGGTTTCTTTGTCCTGGTTTCTACTTGCTTACTTGCTTGGGGCGGCATGGCGTAGTGGGT
This sequence comes from Entelurus aequoreus, assembly GCF_033978785.1. Taxonomy (NCBI): domain Eukaryota; kingdom Metazoa; phylum Chordata; class Actinopteri; order Syngnathiformes; family Syngnathidae; genus Entelurus; species Entelurus aequoreus. Next base: position 25,262,900 of record NC_084748.1, read on the forward strand.
AGAGCGCCCGTGTCAGAAACCTGAGGGTTGCAGGTTCGCTCCCCGCCTCTTACCATGCCGTTGTGTCCTTGGGCAGGACACTTCACCCTTCACCCACCCTTGCTCACACCGGTGAATGAATGTTGAATGAATGATAAGTGGTGGTCGGAGGGGCCGTAGGCGCAAATTAGCAGCCACGCTTCCGTCAGTCTACCCCAGAGCAGCTGTGGCTACGAAAGTAGCTTACCGCCACCAGGTGTGAATGAATGATGGGTTTTTAACATGTAAAGCGACTTTGGGTACTTAGAAAAGCGCTATATAAATCCCAGGTATTATTATTATTATTATTATTATTATTACTGATGGGCAGATGTAATTGAAAAATATTTTTGCTGCAACATACTAACTCAGTCTCACACCTTGGGTTCCCACTTCTCCAACGTTGTTAATCTAGAAAACCAGCTTCATCAAGGCAATACAAATGAATAATCAGTCAGGCTATGTTCATAAAAACAAACCTGCGTCTTTCTAATGCAAAGGTATTACTATGCAAAGCCCACTTTTCCTGCTTGTTGGCATCTGTTTTTGTGTATTTAGGATCCCCTTAAGCAAGGGCACCGCAGGGTATTCAATCGATTGCAACTGAACTGCTTGGTTTGTCTTGGAACACATTTCGCTCATGCTCATAGATTTAGATTGGTCAGATCTAGTCCAGCGGTTGGTGCCAAAACCCCAGATATTTATACTCCAAATAACCAGGCGGGTGTGCCTGGCCAAGGATGGTTTTGCCCTATCGTAGTGAGAAAAACAACGTTTTAATGCAAACAAGCAATCCTAACTGTCAAAGCCAATGGCAGTCTTTGAAGTGTAAATTCCCCTCGTTAGTATTGGGGTATTGTGTGGAAGAACGATCGCTGTGATCGACTACTACCAGTCCAAATTAGTCGGAAACCCCCGCGTAAGTAATCCATTCAGTAGTAAACAAATGTGATTCTGGTTTCTAACTATTGTTGTTTTTTGGAGGCTAAACTGCAGAGTCTTTTAGGAATGATTGAATGAACGGTATCGTAGGTAGATAGGTAGGTCTTTATTGTCATTGCACAAGTACAACAAAACTTTGTTTTCAGCACAAACCCGTTCAAGATTAGACACAAAACAGTTTACAGGGTTACAGAACAGGAACGCTGATGGGTCGCCACAAGGTGCCCCGTAAAAAGATGGGAAAAGGTCAACGCAGGGGTAGGATGAGTAAAAAAATACAATCTAAACTGGGCTCCTAAGGGGGCCCAGTCTGGAGTAGGAAAAAACCTCCTTTGCAAAGCACATATACATATTACAACATACATGGGGACGGCGTGGCGAAGTTGGGAGAATGGCCGTGCCAGCAATCTGAGGGTTACTGGTTCAATCCCCACCTTCTACCATCCTAGTCACGTCCGTTGTGTCCTTGAGCAAGACACTTCACCCTTGCTCCTGATGGGTCCTGGTTAGCGCCTTGCATGGCAGCTCCCGCCATCAGTGTGTGAATGTGTGTGTGAATGGGTGAATGTGGATATAGTGTCAAAGCGCTTTGAGTTCCTTAAAAAAGGTAGAAAAGCGCTATACAAGTACAACCCATTTACCATTCACCATTTACATCTCGAGACTTACAACAGACAAGAGGCAAGAGGGAGTGGGGGCTATGGTGGCAGACTGCAGCTCTTCAGGCGCTGCCCAGTCGTCCATCACCCCTATGGGATTTGCGTCAAAGGTGTTGGGTGGGGGGTGGGGTATGTATGTGTGGAGTATATTTTTTGTGGATGCATGTGTGTGTGTAAGCCTGCCGCATGTCTCTGTTCTGCGGCCTTGATGTCGTACAGTCGCTAGTCAGTCCAAAGTCAACAACAACAGTTATGTGTCCATGAGAGACAAGAAGGGAGTTTGTTGTGTCTTTGCCACACTGTCCTTCGGGAGAGTCTGGAAGCCAGGGAAACAATCCAAGTTATAATGTTTTGTATGCGAGTGAAAATAAAATGTTCTTTTCATTCTAAATTGTCTATGACTGATCCTCATCCTGCAGGGCAGACAGTTCGATGTTATCCAAATCACAAGAATGTACACAGTTCTTCCTGCATCCTACAATCATTTGTAGCTCTGGGGTACTTTGAAGACTGCCAGCAATTTCTAATTTGTCGACCAACCAGAGCAACGCTTACTCCAATCAGCAGATGTCCTGTTGTCATAATTCCGATTAGGTGGATATCTTCACGTCCTCCAATGCAAGGGTCGCCAGGCACGCGGCACTCCTTCTTCTCATCAGAGTCTATCATGTGTCCAGCAACAACCGCTCCGTCACGACAAGTGGGTTCCCCCAAGCCCAAGATCTTTTCAATTTCGTTGAGGCCAGTTAATTAGTTCCAATGTTTACATTTGGAGAGCAGTGCAAAAAGAGGCAACAAGAAAGTTAAGACAAGACAAGACAAAGAAGCAAGCAGGAGAGATAAGGGAGAGGAAAAAGGAGCGTCCGCCCTCGATGAGTGCCAGTGAGAAAAAAATGTGAGTTTGAGGGAGACAGGTGGTGTCGCAGACCACCTCCTCTGTTTAGGGATGTTTTTTCAACCTTGACATAGATGGCTTCCCTCACTCCTCTTTTGTACCATCCGTCCTCCCTCTCCAGAGTCTGTAAATTTTTGTTCTCAAAGGAGTGCTGTTTCTACCTGAGTTGCAGTTAGACAGCTGAGTCTTGGCCTGAAGAGTTTTCCCGTCTATGCTGTGCGATGCGTCGGCTTAGTGGTTGTTTTGTTTCTTCAATATATGAATTAGTGTATGCATCATTACACTGGATAGCATACACCAGATTGTTTTTGTGGGTGTAGGGTGTCCAGTCTTTAGGATGCTCCAGTCTCTGTCTCAGTCGGTTGCCTGGTTTAAAGTGTACTGGGATGTTGTGTAGGTTAACAATTATTCTGAGTTTCTCAGATAGACCTGATACATATGGAATGACAATATGCTTGCGTCTGTCACCTTTTTCCTCCTCATCCACTCGGTTCTTGTTATTTCTGGAACTGGATGCACTCTTCACAAATGACCAGCTGGGGTAACCACAGGTTTTGAGGGTTTCCCTCAAATGCCTAATCAGAAACCAAAAAGCGTAAGCCTTCACAGAGCACATTAAATCAGCGGACAAAAACATCAAGTTAACATGTGAGGATGTCAGAGACCGTAAGTTGTCTTTTTTTGGACTGTGATGTCCACATTGGAGAAAACAGGGGCCCCCATGTTGGGGTTTACTGAAAACCCACACATACCGATCAATACCTACTTTTTTGACTCACACCACCCACTGGAACACAAACTGGCCGTTATCAGAACCCTACAACACAGAGCTGATAATGTTCCTACCAGCTCACAGGCCGAAGAGAAAGAGCATAGATATTTGAGGGCAAACTCTTCAGGCCAAGACTCAGCTGTCTACCTGCACCTCAGGGAGAAACAGCACTCCTTTGAGAACAAAAATGCACAGATTCTGGACAGGGAGGAAAGATCAGATGGTACAAAGCCATATATGTCAAGGTTGAAAAACCATCCATGTACAGAGGAGGTGGCTGGCGACACCGTCTGTCTCCCAAATGCGGTGCTTTTTTGTGTACTTCTGGATCTTCCTCCCGGGAGCCTTTTGGCCATGGAGACAAGCTGCGGTCTCTGCCACACCAGAGTCCGTTTGGAGAGACTGTAGGAGATGTGGATGAATTAACAGGGCTGCGGAGCTAGCGCTGAGCGCCGTGACGGACAAGCTTCACAGTGTCTTGGCTGAATGAGCAGGTATCGGACACCTCAGTCTCCTTAGACGCATCCTCGCTCATCCATGCGGACTGGACACTGGCCGAGTTAGTGGGCGGCCAAGAGTGGAGTCGGCTCTCTTGGTTGCTTCGTTGGGTCTGCTCCTGTCTCTGGCCATGCTCCCTCCACCCCAGCAGACGATGGTGTGGAACACTGCAGAGGCCACCACAGTGTATATGTTTCTTTTACTTTTTATTCATAGCTGTATGTAGAAGTGGATGGTTGCATCAGCTCTGCTCTTTTAATGTCCTTTGTGTTCTTTGATGTTTGATGTTTCCCTCTTACACACATGTAAGAGGGATGTGTGGTATGGCTATGAGTTGTTTTTTCCCTTGGCCTCGGTCTGGACCCCTTCTCCAGGGGCCCAAGCTTAGACAGATTTTTTTTTTCTCAAAAACTCATCTCGTGGGCCACATAAAACCTGTTCGTTGCCCTGAGCCGGCCCACGGGCCGTACGTGTATCACCCCTGGGTTAGACACATGCCATTTGTTTACAACTGAATGGGATGCTTACACGGGGGATTCCGACTATTTTGGACTGGTAGTAGTCGATCCACCGTGATCGTTCTGCCACACAATACCTCAATGCTAACGAGGGGACAGTTAGGATTGCACGTTTGCATTAAAATATTTGTTTTTCTCACTACGATAGGGCGAAACCATCTTTACCCATGCAAACCCACCTAGTTTTTTTGACTATAAATATTTGGGGTTTTGGCACCAGCCACTGGACTAGATCTGACAAATCTAAGTCTATGAGCATGAACTGATGAAGCCTACTCGAATGAGTGGCGAAACGTGTTCTAAGACAAACCAGGCAGTCCAGTCGCGATCGATTGAACGCCCTGAGATGACAACGACCTGGATTAATAAGAACCTTAATAGACAAGTTGACGTTATATCCTTATTTGTGTTTCATTGTACTCAATAAACCATATCCAATTGTATTTACAATCCGCAAAGTATGTGAAAATACCTTCTAAAATGTCAAAAGAAATACCACAAATTCAGCCAGTCATTTTGAATTAAATCAAACAGATAATAGACATAACATACACAACCACAATATTGTATTCCTAAATAATAATTACAATAATAAATTTGTTTTTACACCAATCTGTGCCCTGACTATTCATCTAGCAACTCACTTGACTGTAATCCATTCCTTGCACAATTTTATCTTTCATTCAGTTTCAGGGCTTTCAATCACCAGCAAAAATCTGCTAGTTGTTTGTCTTTATTCGCGCTCACATAATCCGCTGAACCTTTAGTCTCTTTCTTTGATTTATTCCCTACAGACACTTGGCCGGACCCTGCTCATTTAAACACTGTAAATCAATAGAATTGTCACAAATGGTTTTCCAGGCAGAGCGCTGAACAAAAGAAAAACACGTGCCTGTTGACTTTTGTACTTTGTACCTCAGCCATCTTGGGTAAAATATTCCGAAATTATGGTAGTCGTTCTTATGACGAACAAATAAAATTTGAGGTTTTGGTCTGCAAAATAGAAGGTAAAAAGTAAGTTAAAAAAAGGTAAAATATTGCAAAATTGTGGTTATAGAAATATTGTAAAAAATAGGCAAATTAAATTAAGAAGTAGGTGTGGGGGCGTGGCCTGCAGAGAAGCGGGGCGTGTCAGGACCGGCTTCGAGATTAGCGGCAGGTGCGTAGATGACACAGCTGTGGGTGTTTGTCTGATCACCTGCCGATCTGTTAAAGGCAGTAGTCGGGTAGGAGAAAGGTTGTTGATGGTGGGGAGAAAACCCGAGCACGAACGAGAGTGAGGGCGAGACGGACAGAAATGACTGAAAACGAACCCAAAAAACATTTATTGCAAAATAAATCATTGTTCAGAAAGATGAACGAGGCGGTCATGTCAGTAATTGGTGATCTGAAGAACCCGGAAGAGCAAGTCTTCCACAGTAGGCAACAAAAAAAGTAAGCAGTAGGGATAAGAGGTAAAAAGTAGGTATACATAGGTAAAAAAAAAAAGGTAAAATAAGTTTAAAAAAAGTAAGTAAAAAAGGTAACAGAAGGTAAGAAATGGGTACAAAAGTAGGTATACCTTGGTGAAAAAAAAGAAGTAGGAATTGGGTAAAAAAAAAGGCAAAAATAAGTTAATCTGTAAAAAAAAAATAGATACAAGTAGGTAAAAAGATAGGAAGTAGGTAAAAGAAAATGAAAAGTAGGTTAAAAAAAGGCAAAACGAAGGTGAGATGTAGGTTAAAAAGGTAGGAAGTAGGTAAAAAACGTAAAAAACAAGATTAAAGAATGTAGGAAGTAGTGAAAAGTGAAAATGTAGGAAGTAGTGAAAAGATACTGTATATTTACGATAACAATGATTGGTTAATATGCAGGTCATGGCATGTAAATTAAGCAATGCTGGCATTTGTTTAAACAGGTTTTTTTTGCTTGCTTTATAGGTAGAATAGATGAATTCCCATTACCTGCATTCTTAGCTGCCTCTGCTAGCAGTTTTCTCTGACTATTTAAGACAAAAACAAAAGAAAGGTATTTGTGTTTCTGTCTCACATTAGGATTCTGAATGATGGGGGAAAAATCCCAAAAAGTGCAGTTTTTTTTAATAATAAACAATATTTTTGAAATATTGTTTATGTGATTTTTACAGTTGCTGGCACAAATGTTGGTCTTGCCTTTGAAAAAAAACTAATGTTACTTCCCACTTGGGTTGTCCCGATGCCAATATGTTGGTACTGGTACTAAAACATATGTTGATACTTTTCAAAATAAAGGGGGAGACAAAAAATGTTATTGACTGTATTAAAGGCCTACTGAAACCCACTACTACCGACCACGCAGTCTGATAGTTTATATATCAATGATGAAATCTTAACATTGCAACACATGCCAATACGGCCGGGTTAACTTATAAACTGACATTTAAAACTTCCCGGAAAATATCCGGCTGAAACGTCGCGGTATGATGACGTATGCGCGTGACGAAGTCAGAGTAACGGAAGTTATGGTACCCGTAAAATCCTATACAAAAAGCTCTGTTCTCATTTCATAATTCCACAGTATTCTGGACATCTTTTGCAATTTGTTTAATGAACAATGAAGGCTGCAAAGAAGACAGTTGTAGGTGGGATCGGTGTATTAGCAGCGGACTACAGCAACACAACCAGGAGGACTTTGTTGGAGCGCTAGCCGCGCTAGCCGCCGACCTCACCTTGACTTCCTACGTCTCCGGGCCGCCAAACGCATCGGGTGAAGTCCTTCGTCCTTCTGCCGATCGCTGGAACGCAGGTGAGCACGGGTGTTGATGAGTCGATGAGGGCTGGCTGGCGTAGGTGGAGAGCTAATGTTTTTAGCATAGCTCTGTGAGGTCCCGTTGCTAAGTTGCTAAGTTAGCTTCAATGGCGTCGTTAGCACAGCATTGTTAACCTTCGCCAGCCTGGAAAGCATTAACCGTGTATTTACATGTCCACGGTTTAATAGTATTGTTGATTTTCTATCTATCCTTCCAGTCAGGGGTTTATTTTTTTGTTTCTATATGCAGTTAAAGCACGATGCTATCACGTTAGCTCGTAGCTAAAGCATTTCGCCGATGTATTGTCGTGGAGATAAAAGGCACTGAATGTCCATTTCGCGTTCTCGACTCTCATTTTCAAGAGGATATAGTATCCGAGGTGGTTTAAATACAAATCCGTGATCCACAATAAAAAAAGGAGAGTGTGGAATCCAATGAGCCAGCTTGTACCTAAGTTACGGTCAGAGCGAAAAAAGATACGTCCATCACTGTCTCTCAAGTCCTTCACTGTAACGTTCCTCATCTACGAATCTTTCATCCTCGCTCAAATGAATGGGGTAATCATCACTTTCTCGGTCCGAATCTCTCTCGCTCCATTGTAAACAATGGGGAATTGTGAGGAATACTAGCTCCTGTGACGTCACGCTACTTCCGGTACAGGCAAGGCTTTTTTTTTATCAGCGAGCAAAAGTTGCGAACTTTATCGTCGATTTTCTCTACTAAATCCTTTCAGCAAAAATATGGCAATATCGCGAAATGATCAAGTATGACACATAGAATGGATCTGCTATTCCCGTTTAAATAAAAAAAATCATTTCAGTAGGCCTTTAACAGAAAATCTTATGATACATTTAATCTTTGCATTAAATAATATGGTTAACATGCCAGACAACTCTCTTAGTATTGAGTAAACAAACAGGTTACAAAGGCTCCAAATTTGGCTGCTAACATACTGTAGGCAGTAACATAGTGTGTCATTTCCCATTGTATCATTTTGTAAAAATTATGAGGGACAAGCGGTACAAAGTGGAATATTAATCTACTAATTTACTGTCAACATCTGCTTACGTTATGTTCTATCTACACTTCCGTTAATAATGACTTATTCTTCTGTTGTTTGAATATTTTACATTAGTTTTGGGTGATACTACATATTTGGGTATCGATCCGATACCAGGTAGTTACAGGGACATACATTGGTCAAAATTAAAGTTCTTCAAAATTAAAGTTCTCCTGTGTCCATGGACATATTTCTTGTGTTTATAAACAATAAAAAAGACGAAAATATATTGTGATAATGAAAAATATTGATGTAATCATTGTAGTATCGACTAGATACGGCTCTTGCAATTGGTATTGTTACAGTCGATATTTGTGTAGATCCATCCATTTGTTTACATTTAGGAGCGCTCGCTTGCTGTTAGCGTTTAGCTATTGTATCCTCCTACGGTGTGTAGTGAAGCATGGTTAGCTACTACTCGTCCTGCAGGGATGATACTTGTAAGAAACGTACTTTATTCGTCGCCATGGAGGTAAGGATTAGGGATTTATAAGTAGCTAAAACCCTGTGGACCGAAGTTAGCCACTAGCTAGCTAATAGCTAGCTACTACTAGCAACTTCAAGCGGCGCTTTTAAATGTTCATAGCTTCAGATTTATCATTCGTTTTTAAATCCCAGCTATGTCCGATTCTCCCTCGACTGTCTCCACGTGGTTTCTTGTTGCAATTTTTCTGTGCATGTGTTGATGTTGAATCGCGACATGCGCCTGGGCGTGCCATCAGAAAAAAAAAGTAACGGTAATTTTCAAAGGCAGCATAGTCTATCCATCCATTTTCTTCCGCTTGTCCCTTTTTGGTTTAGTACCTTTTTAAATTCTTAAATGCTTCAATATGTCCAATTAGGTCATGGTTAGTTATGCCTGTTATTCACTATTTCTCAAAGGCTCCCATGAATATCTACTGAGTAGTTCTATTCCTCCTTACCATCTTCCCACCATAACAGAGAAATTCATTAAACTCGACAGTTCTCTTTTCTGAACCGCGGGTTGTGAAACATAAACACGATCAGAACTTTGAAAAGGTCACACAACTCTTATTGCTGCAATTAGCGGCTTCCTTAATTGTCCTTGTGGTTGGTCTGCAAAGTTTACTGAACTTGTAAATGGACAACATCATAAACAAGTTGTCAGCTTCAATAAATGTCTTTATACATCAAAAACATACTGATCTTGTATTTCAGTAGAATGCACCTGATGTTTCTAGTGGAAATGCTGTATTTTATTTAGATTTAACTTGAGCTTCTTTGCGATAACCTTGGCTTGACTTATTCACAGCAGACTAGTAAATGATTATTTGGTATCCAGAGTATCAAGGCTGCATGATGTTTTATTGGGACTGTGTAAACCCTGTGGACCGTGCTTTACTCCCACTGTGTCGAGATTAAGTTGGTTGGATTCGCCATCTTTTGAGTGCTTCCAGGACTACTTGTCTCTCACAAATCCTTTTTGTCGATAACAGCAGCAACTCAGTCCTGTCATCTGTCCTGTTTAGGCTAGAATATTAGCTGATATAGGTACCATTTGGGTACTCATGAAAAAGGGGCCAATACTTCAAGGGCCTCTCTAAAGGCTTGTTTTCTGGTGAGTTTCATCACAATTTGGAATGCCCACTTTTAATGTCAATTATTTAGGCAGTTTAACTTTGGTAGTATGTGTTTTGGTAGCATCTTCATCCCAAATCATGATATATTGAAGCAGAAATTGAAGGAATTAGCAAAATACCATCGAGGGGAGGAAGACCAATCAGAACAGACAAAAAAATATTATGTGTTGTACACGTTTTTGCCACATTTTTGCCGAAGACTTTGCGCTGACACACCAGTTGTGTGCATACTTGCCAACCTTGAGACCTCCGAATTCGGGAGATGGGGGGGGAGGGGGAGAGGTTGAGGTGGGCGGGGCGGGGGGTTCAGGGTAGCGGGGGGTGTATATTGTAGCGTCCCGGAAGAGTTAGTGCTGCAAGGGGTTCTGGGTATGTGTTCTGTTGTGTTTATGTTGTGTTACGGTGCGGATGTTCTCCCGAAATGTGTTTGTCATTCTTGTTTGGTGTGGGTTCACAGTGTGGCGCATATTTGTAACAGTGTTAAAGTTGTTTATACGTCACCCTCAGTGTGACCTGTATGGCTGTTGACCAAGTATGCTTGCATTCACTTGCGTGTGTGGAGAGTCATAGATATTATGTGACTGGGCCAACACGCAAAGGCAGTGCCTTTGAGGCACGCCCCCAATATTGTTGTCTGGGTGGAAATCGGGAGAAATCCGGGAGAATGGTTGCCCCGGGAGATTTTCGGGAGGGGCACTGAAATTCGGGAGTCTCCCGGGAAAATCGGGAGGGTTGGCAAGTATAGTTGTGTGCGGAATTTAGATTGTTCCTTCTCTGTGGAACTTGCGACGCCTCTTTGCTAGGTCAGCTTTGCAAATAAAAATATGTTTTTAATTGTCTTACCCTGACTAACTAACTATTCAGTAAATATAAATACATGTCAACTAAGGAGTAAATGGAGTAAATATACTACATTACCCAGAAGGCTTAGCGCTGTAGACAGGAACAGTAAGTAGGTTTGAGCTACCCAGGGGGATGACAGTTGTGTTGTTTGATCTAAAAGTGTTTATATATTGTTACATATCGTTGTTCCTGCTTCATCTACACACGAAACAAACATGAGTTTTGATTAGACAGTTAATGTCAAATTTGATTGGCGAAAGTGACACGGATTAGCCGAAATTGTTGGCATTGGACAATTTGCAAGGTCAGACATTATTCATCAATCATCATCATCAATGATGACAATATCCCCTCCAGATTTCTCAGGGACTCTGCCTCCATCATTGCCCCAATCATCACACACATAATAAACCTCTCAATTTTACGAGGCTAAGTACCAAAATATTTTAAGATAGCAAGAGTAACTCCCCTCTTGGGGACGGTATAGCTCGGTTGGTAGAGCGGCCGTGCCAGCAACTTGAGGGTTGCAGGTTCGATCCCCGCTTCCGCCATCCTAGTCACTGCTGTTGTGTCCTTGGGCAAGACACTTTACCCACCTGCTCCCAGTGCCACCCACACTGGTTTAAATGTAACTTAGATATTGGGTTTCACAATGTAAAGCGCTTTGAGTCACTTGAGAAAAAGCGCTATATAAATGTAATTCACTTCACTTCACTTCACTCTTTAAAAAAGGAAGCAAATTGGAACCTGGCATCTACCGACCTGTTTCTATTCTCAGTTCCATTTTGAAAATAATGGAAAAAATTGTTTACGAACAGGTCGATGGTTACCTTGCCACCAATAAACTCATGTACAAATTCCAATCCGGCTTCAGAACTAACCACTCCACTGACACATGCCTTCTCTATCTGACCGACCACATAAAACATGAGGTGGACGCGGGCAAATACTGCGGCATGGTCATGCTGGACCTTCAAAAGGCCTTTGACACCGTTAACCACGCTATACTGTTAGATAAGCTCAGAGCAATCGGATTTGACAAAACCTCCTCGAGCTGGATGCAATCTTACTTGGAGGGGAGGGAACACCCCATCCCCCCTCTCAGTGAGCTGTGGAGTCCCCCAAGGCAGTATAATAGGGCCTTTACTGTTCCTAATATACATAAACGGCTTGTCATCGGCATGCGACTCTGAATTGTTCTTGTTTGCGGATGACTCGGCCCTGCTGGTATCGGGCAAGGACAAGTCACAGGTGGAGAAAATCCTCAGTGCTGAACTCAGTAGAACTTGCACCTGGCTCGCCGACAACAAGCTATCCATACACTTGGGTAAAACGGAATCCATCCTGTTTGGGTTCCACATCAAACTTAAGAAAGTCAATGATTTCACTATAAAAGTGGGTGACATTGTTATCACCAGGAAAGATGAGGTCACCTACCTAGGTTCCATTCTAGAGGCTAATCTTTCCTGTGATAAAATGGCAACCAAGGTAATCAAAAAGGTCAACCAACGAACAAGATTTCTCTATAGAATCTCCTCTCTGGTCAACAAAAGCTCCATGAGGATTCTGGCGGGAACTCTCGTTCAACCCTTTTTCAAATACGCATGCACCTCCTGGTACCCTAGCACCTCCAAAACCCTCAAACCTAAACTCCAAAAATTCCAGAACAAGCTAGTAAGATTACTTTTAGACCTCCACTCCAGATCACACCTCACTCCTACCCACTTCTCCAAAGTGGGCTGGCTCAGGGTGGAGGACAGAGTAAAACAACTTGCACTGAGCCTAGTCTATAAAATCCGCTACACCTCCCTGATACCGAAGTACATGTCAAACTACTTCCTAAACATAAATGACCGCCATAACCACAACACCAGGGGGAGCTCCACTAACCACGTTAAACCCAGATTCCGATCTAACAAAGGTCTTAACTCATTCTCTTTCTATGCCACATCAATGTGGAATGCGCTCCCAACAGGTATAAAAGAAAGGGCATCTCTATCCTCCTTCAAAACCGCAATAAAAGTACACCTCCCCGGATTGTTAATAATCAAATGTTTTTCTTATGCTTTCTAATATCTCTCTCTCTATGTCCACTACTTGCTGTACATATCTTACCAAGTCAGACCTACACTGTTTCAATGTCCATTTCTCTGAAGATGCAATTGTTGATGCTGATTGTTGATGACAGAGGTGATACCAACCAAACCTAACCCCCCCCCCCCCTCCCCTCCATATCCCACACCACGGATTGTAAATAATGTAAATAATTCAATGTATATACTCTGATGATTATCTTGTGTGATGACTGTATTATGATGTTAGTATATATTTGATAGTATATATCTGTATCATGAATCAATTTAAGTGGACCTTAACAAGTTGACAAACTTATTCGGGTGCTACCATTTAGTGGTCAATTTTACGGAATATGTACTGTACTGTGCATTCTACTAGTAAAAGCTTCAATCAATCAATCAATGCTTAAGTGGGGCTCCAGATTTGGAGGACATTTGTACAGCAGTTTCGGTTGAGACAAATTCTGTCTTCAAGGAGTTGCAGTGGTAGTGATGGGATCGGCAGTTCTTTTGACTGTACTGAATCACTAGAATCAGTTCCTTTAATTGAGTCGTTCAAAAAATGTGTTCACCGAATCACCCCCCCCCCCCCCCCCCCCCAAAAAAAAAAAATAGGAGGGTGTGTGGCATGCATAGTACAGTACAGTGCAGACATTCGCGGGAAAAGCAGCAAATAGGGTGAACGTGAGTCCCTACACAGCTCTGTGCATGCAGTACACCAGGCAGTGAGTGACTGACACAGCACCACAGTCAGCACAGTTCAGTACGTGAACCTGAATCACTTCTGCAGCAGCAGTTCTGTGTGCAGGTCGGCGAATCATGAGTCAGTCAATAACAGCTTCCCCAGCGGCAGATCTCGGTGTGTGTCAGTTCGCGAACGACACAAGCCCTCAGCACCCAATGAACGACGCGCACTGTTCTGAAGGTTTTCATATTTGTGTAAATTGTCCCTTTTAGTTCTATATATAGATCATTTCTGTTAAGGGATTAATTATTATTATTTATTTATATTTCATATGTGTTGTTTGGAAAGGTGAAATGTATTTTCGTTAAGTTGTTTAACCGTTGCTACGGTTACGGTTGCCATGGTTATGGGCAGTTCCGCTTCCGCCGGCAGGTAGAAAAAGTGTTTAAAAGAGTTCCGGCATTGACAAGCCGCGGAGCGTCTGTAATACTACCCGGGAGATAGAGTTCACCACAGTTGCAGATCGGATAAGTAACTACTCTAAGTTTCGTATTTAACTGTGTTATAAGTGACAGTTAACACACTAGTTTAAGTTTAAGGACATTTGGGCGCTTCACGTTGCCAGTGGAGGTGAAGCGCATTGCTAACCGCTAGTTAGCTCACCGCAGCTCGTACGCGTGTCTGTTTGCTGCACAGTGACTTCGCTAACGCCAGTTTCAGTCACTTTGGATTAAGTTTATTTAAGAGACACTCTCCCCTGTGACTGTTTTACTGTTTGGAGAGCGAGTGTGAACATTGTAGAGTTTAGTTGTGTGCTATCATGGCTGCCTTGCTGCAAGGGAAGTGGACAGCGCGAGGTTCGAGTGCTAATTGCACGCGCTCACGGACTAGTCGTCAGAGAGGTGACCCAGGACGAGGCTGGTTCTCCTCTCGCTCCAGACTGGACTCGTGAGGCGAGCTAAGAGGAAGCACGGCCGAACTCCCCTGCCCCCCTTCTCTACTCTACAACGGGAGGTGTCCCCCCTCTCCAACGCCCCCTTGGTATCCAGCAGTTGCAACTCACCCCCCCACCCTTACATGCACCAACGATACAGCAAGACCACAACAGACTATCTTCTGGCCCAGCCAAGGGGCCCAGGTTGGACTGTGTGTGTGTGTTGACTAATTGGTTTATTGCGGGAGGTTTCATTGGGGAGATAGCGTGTGAGTGGGGATGAGTGTATGAGTGTAATCAATGTGTTTATTATTGTCTGGTTATTATATGGTATATAGTAAATTGCTTAACTATATACGTTGTCTCCTCTCACTCTCTCCTAGACTAGATTATTGGGTAAATAGTGAAAATTAGAGCATCCCCCTAAGGTAAATATACAGTCCTTTACAGGCTCCCGAACATTTTGGTCCTTCGAGCCGGATAGTCTAATCAGTTAGGATGTCCAAAAAGAGTGAGAGAACCCTAAGCCCCTCCCCAGAACCAGAACCACCAGCACGCCCTGTTAGAGAGCATAGGTTACCCACTAAACTACAGGACTATCACTTGACTACCCTAGATGAGACTGACAGTCCCAGTAGTTTAGAGAGTAAAGCACCCCAAGTGGCGGAGGGCAATATTGCAACACCAGAATTAGGTTTGACTATGCAACCCAGTATTCACCCCTTCTCCTCACTACCAAGGGATGAAGAGAGACAGGAAAAGACGGGCCTGCCGCTGGCAGCAGTCAATTCCCCCGCCGACAGAAATCGCCAGCCAAGGCAAAGAGGATCCACCAGGAGGTGGCAACTTGGAGAACGGTGAGGAAATAATTCCCCCTGATGCCGCCACCCCACGAGACAGGACCGACCCACGAACCTTCCATCCGGGTGAGTTCTTCAAGAACTCTAATCCTCAAGCCAAGCTCCCCAACGTAAAGTCTCGCCTATCTTCTGGCCGGCGCAGCAGCGTCCATAGCAGCCGTACGGGTAGTCATCGTAAGCAGCCACTCAGGACGATCGAGCCTTGAGAGTCTACTCTCTGAGAAGTTAATCCAGCAGTTGATTGATAACCAGGAGAACCAGCGCCAGGACGCCCTCGCTAGAGAGGAGCGTCTGCACAAAGAAGCCCGTGCTAGAGACGAGCGTCTGCACGAAGAAGCCCGCGCTAGAGACGAGCGCCTGCAGATAGAGGCCCGCGCTGACAAGGAGCGCCTGGAACGGCAAACCCATGCAACTGCGGAGGCACTAGAGAAGGCGGAAGTCCAGAGCCTGGAGCTCGCTAAGCTCTCTCTCTCCCGCCAACCAGAGCCCTCCCCCCCAGGCCGGATATCGAGAGTGACCTCAAGGCCTGGCTCGCCAGAGGAAAGGAAGAGGAGCATCGAGAGGTCTCGAGTGCTGGACCCAGAAACCCAGAGCGCACACGAGGAAGAAATGGAGCCTGACGAACGCTTGGACTCCCTTCTAGATCATAGGGTGCCGTATCCACACGCCCCTACCCCTCCTCACCATCACCATCAGCCCGCCGTAATGCAGGATCATACGACCCGCTTCCTCTCCACCCGCCTGGCTCCATCGTTCCAGTCTTTAATCAAGACAGCAGGGAGAACTACAGGGAGATGCGGCTGAGCCTGGAGTACCTGCTAGGAGAACCGCAGGCGTACCACAGTGAGCAGCAAAAGTGGCTCACACTCCAACTCCATTGCAAGCTACCGATAGCTAAGAGACTTTGCTTCTCCCACGCCAAGTCACTCACTCCCTACACCGACAGCATGAACAAACTGGATCACCGCTGGGGTTGTCCATAGGACCACATCTTCGATGAAGTTGAAGCCCTCGGGGAGTTACCTGAGATCCATACCGACGTAGCCCTGGATGACTATGCCCTCCACATTCGCTCTGGTCACGATGCTGAAGCTGCAGGGACCGACTGGAGCCAGGGAACTAAACACAGGCTCCACCGTGGAGCGCTTCATAAGGAAGCTGCCCAGACACCGAGAGGAAAGGTTCCGGCGGCGCCACGACCAGCTCCATCCCGACCAGCCAGCAGCCAGCTTAGAGGAGCTATCTGACTTTCTGAGAAGTGAGGTAAAGCACATCCGTCTCCCAACAAAAACTGAGCCGAAGTACGGCGGACACGAACGGACCAACGAACGGACTGATCGAGCAACCAAGAGGAAGCAAGGGTCAGTCCGGGTGATGACGACGATCCCAGGGGCTGACACTAAGGAGGAGAGGGACACCCCCCACGGTGAGAGGGGCGGCCCAAAGGAGGGTGACAAGAAGTCTCAACCGCCTTGCCCGTGTTGCACGGGCCCCCACTGGCTTGAACACTGTCCAGAGTTTGGGAAAAATAACACAGAAGAGAGGAAGCAGTGGATTAAGGACAACAAGCGGTGTTGGAGGTGCGCCCGTGAGCACATGGCCAAGCAATGCACCCTGAAGAGGCCTTGTCGTATTAAGGAATGCGGCAGGATACACCTCACGGTCCTCCACGACCTCAATACCAGAAGCGACAAGCCGGAGACCGGAGAGTACCCCCGGGACCCATCCAGTAAAATCCAGGAGGGTCGTACCTACTACGTAGGCCCAGTCCGTGGTAACAACCCCCGAGTGTTACCCCAAAAATAGTAACACTCAAAATAGTGCAGAGCAATAGCAACATCAATAACTCAACGTTGCTCATACGTTAGTGTCACACAACACACAAAATAAACATTTAAAGCTCACTTTCTGAAGTTATTACTCATCCACAAATCCTTCAAATTATTCTTCTTCGGTGTGCTTCACTTGTTTTTTGACCATCTGTGATGTGGACACGCATGGAGTCGTAGATCAACAGGGACGGAGCTGCGTGAAAAAAGTCACCCGGTCTCTCCGCTCATCTTTTCTTCATCCATCCATCCCTTCGAGTTAGCTTTTATGAAGACGCCGGCTGGAAAGTTCTCTTTTGGCAAGGTCTTCCTTTTGAATATCACCGTGGGTGGAAGTTTCTGGCCGTTAGCATGGCAAGCTAGAACCAGTGAAGGACGACTTCTCATTCCCTGTGGTGCGAATATTCACCGTACGTGTTCCCGTTGTATCCACAGTGCGGTTCACATGAATATCAAAAGTCAGTGGAACCTTGTACGCGTGTCTCTTAGTAGGAGACATTTTGTGGTCTTTACAGAAACACACAAATGAAATGAAACGTAATATCCGCACGCTTCTTCTTCTACGGGGGCGGGTGCTCACCTTGGCGGTTGCTTACAGTAGAAGAAGAAGCGCTTCCTCTTCTATGGGGGCGGTTGCTTACCGTAGAAGAAGAAGCGCTTCCTCTTCTACGGGGAAAAAAGATGGCGGCTGTTTACCGTAGTTGCGAGACCTAAAATTTATGAAAATAAATATTAATAGTAATCCATATATAAGGCGCACCGGGTTATTAGCCGCGCTGTCAGCTTTTGAGAAAAATTGTGGTTTTTAGGTGCGGCTTATGGTGCGGAAAATACGGTAAGTTTAAGGACATTTGGGCGCTTCACGTTGCCAGTGGATCTGAAGCGCATTGCTAACCGCTAGTTAGCTCACCGCAGCTCGCACGCGTGTTTGTTTGCTGCACAGTGACTTCGCGAAAGCCAGGTTCTGTCACTTTGGATTAAGTTTATTTAAGAGACACTCTCCCCTGTGACTGTTTTACTGTTTGGAGAGCGAGTGTGAACATTGTAGAGTTTAGTTGTGTGCAATCGTGGCTGCCTTGCTGCAAGGGAAGTGGACAGCGCGAGGTTCGAGTGCTAATTGCACGCGCTCACGGACTAGTCGTCAGAGAGGTGACCCAGGAAAAGGCTGGTTCTCCTCTCGCTCCAGACTGGACTCGTGAGGCGAGCTAAGAGGAAGCACGGCCGAACTCCCCTGCCCCCCTTCTCTACTCTACAACGGGAGGTGTCCCCCCTCTCCAATGCCCCCTTGGTATCCAGCAGTTGCAACTCACCCCCCCCACCCCTACGTGCACCAACGATACAGCAGGACCACAGCAGACTATCTTCTGGCCCAGCCAAGGGGCCCAGGTTGGACTGTGTGTGTGTGTTGTGTAATTGGTTTATTGCGGGAGGTTTCATTGGGGAGGTAGCGTGTGAGTGGGGATGAGTGTATGAGTGTAATTCAATTGTGTTTATTATTGTCTGGTTATTATATGGTATATAGTAAATTGCTTAACTATATAAGTTGTCTCCTCTCACTCTCTCCTAGACTAGATTATTGGGTAAATAGTGAAAATTAGAGCATCCCCCAAGGTAAATATACAGTCCTTTACAGGCTCCCGAACACGCACAGTGACTGAACGAGAGCCTCAATGTGACGTCCTCCTTCGCGACACAGTCAGTTCTCTGTGTCAGTAGGTTCGCGAGTCCTGATACTGAATGAGTGAGTGAGTGCAGCGCGAACCTGAATCACGTTCGCAAACGACACAACACTACCGCCCTTCCCCCTCGCGTCGCTGCTGCTCAGCTTTGCCCTGCCTGCACTGAGTTTCTTTCTGTCTCCTCTACTCTCATAACTTTATGTGTTGAGATAATGGGGACGGGGCGCGTGTGTGTGTTTGTTTTCATGTGGCTTGAGTCAACATTAGCCGTTTGCTTGGAGAATGAATGGAGAACGGAATGCCAATGGCATGAAACATATCCCCGCGATGGGAGGAGAATCACTCGCGGTATTGGGGCAAGCAGAGCAGAGAGTGAGAGCGTTGTCGTTCACTGAGTGATTCATGCCGTTAATCCGCGGTGAACGAATCGTTCGCTCAGTCCCTCCCCCCGCCCCCATGATGAGTAGTTGGCTGCGTCGTTCGCACGACGTCGAGGGTTCAGTGAGTCACAGAATGCGCCAGTTCCACTCATACCGGCATGGTCGCGGCGGAGCTCAACTGAACTGAGAAGGAACGAATCAGTTCATGAAGTGATTCGGTTCAGTACGTTCACTCAAAAGATTCGTTCGTTCGAACGAATCATTCGCGAACGACACAACACTATGCAGTGGAGACCAACGCAGTTAGCAGCATCCTCTAGAGCATGGAGAAGCGCCTCTGCATCTGCCTACGAGTTGGATGGTATTGCAATGTCATCTGCAAAATCAATCTATGATGTATTTTGCCGGGTGTCTGCGGCTAGTTCGGGGCTTTAGTAGCAGTCCCATGTTGTTGTTAGCATCAAGAGAGACGCGGAGGACGTAATCGAGGACGATGATAAAATGCCAGCGCTGATTTCAAACGATCCAGTTTCTCTGTCAGGGGTGATAACTCTTGTACTGGTATCGGTGTAAAAAGCCTTAAGGGCCAGAACAATCTCATCTGGAATACCACAGCGGGGTAGAATGATAATGTGACATAATTCACAGAGATTGGTTGAATTTAAGTGAATTGTTGCGGCATTCCTGAAGGTACTGGCATTTCCCGATACTGCTCAGTGGCCGATGCATCGACGCGTCCCCCGTCAAAATGCGTTGAATAGTAAGTGTTGATGTGGACTACATATTTGTTTGTTTGTGTCTTGTTTACAGAGCTCTGCTGTCACGTTCTATCCCCCGCTCTGTTGTTCTGCTTTGGGGTTAAGTCTGCATGAGGCAGAGACGCTGCACATTTCATTCCGAAGCTCGGAGGTGAGTGGCGATGCTTCCTGCGTGTGTGTGTGGGAGAACTAGAAAGGATCGTTAGCATCATACGTGCATGCATGTGTAAACCAATTTACAGCTTCCTTCCTGAAAGTATTGTGTTTTTTCCCCTTCTGGTGTGGAGCATATGTGCTGTCACGTAGCCTGGAGGTGTGTATACGTGTGTGCATGCTTTCATGTCTCCTCCATACTTACCTCAGATGTCTGATCCCGAGCTTATGCTCCAGTGAGTGTGGCAGCCACCACCATTCAGGAGCCCGCTGCTTGGGGCATAATGCTAGAGAGAAAAAACAGGCTTAGGGGCACATCAATTCACTAGGCTTAACTGTATGATGGGTGGTAAGTGTGTGTGCGTGCGTTTACTCCTCAGATGCATTTTCCTACAGGAAAGCCACACTAAAATTGGTATTTATGTACGAGCTGGAGATCTTTGTCACACGTTGGATTCAGTTATAATGAGTGTATTGAACAAAATGTCAGCATCAGAGCAGGAGGATTTAAAAGGATTCAAGCCTTTATCAAACACTCATATCCCGATGACAACCAAGACAAAGTGGTAAATAGAAATGGTTTTCATATCCCCCCCAAAAAACCCCACAGGCTTAATTTGAAAAGTGTCATCTGATGTGTGCTGTACTTAACATTTTTTTTTATCTGCTTTGCCCAAACAATTAGTTCAAGATGCTTCAAGATGATTGTTCAGTATGTCCATAAGCGCAACAAGGAATGCAAAATTAAATATTTAAGACAAAGGAGAACAATAAAATGACATTAAAAAGGCATTTCTTTCTTTTCTTGATTTTCAAAAGCTCTTTGTTGTCTCACAAAGAAAGAAAATCAAGCTAACAAAATGCAGGAGGAAAGAACAATACGGCAGCTTTCATGCTCCATTGTAATCAAACACGTCTACATGATTCATAACTCACTTCACCTAACCCACTCTTCATTCTCAACAACATCATCATTATTTCATTATCCCTACAGAGTGAGCAACACAATTTCCTTTGATTACAAGCCGCTCACTCATGCATTATAAACCGCCGGATTATTTCAATACATTTCATATCATTGCAGGGGAATGGCACATGCTAAATCAGTATTCATCAGTGCGCACTCCCTGTTTGATGATCGTTTCTCATTTCACAAGATTAAACAGCATATTAGTGATGGACGCCTGCTGGAAGCGTTGTGGCTCAATTCCCAAGAAGAAAGGAAAAAAGTCTGGCTCTGTGTAAAAAAGCCATATTTTAGGGTATTAGATGAGGTCGTACATTCAACACTCGCCACATTGTGCTTCGAAATTTTGCGGCTTTACTCTATCACGGAATTTTAAAAATTGTATTCAAAAACATATTCTAAATATTTTCGGCCATAAAAACAGCTATATTGACAAAAGATATCAATACTTCTCTAGTATTGGCCACTACATGAGACCAGACCTAACAGAGCGCACTGTTCAGTATTGTGGCAACTGATTGGCTCAGCCTCAGGCAACAATACGTCGTATTTGTCGTTGCCATATGATGGCACATGTGTTAAAGAGCCAGTGTTATGCTTATTTAGTGCCCAAACCTAATTAAATGGACGACAGGGTTGCCTTCTTACCATTCATGTACAGTATTAAATTGAGGAGGCCTGGATGCAAGGGGTTTCAGATGAAGATATAACGTCAAAGACCGCCGTCGGACTAGAACGGAGGTCAGACGTAGGGAGAGGGTTTATTGGCTTTGTGACCCGAGCTTCACCTCTGGCAGGACCACCTTTAATACTTAGTAAAAGCCCAGTGGCACGGTCTGAGGCTGTAAGAGCAAGTCTGGGACAAATGAGTTGACATCCCTAAGAAGGGGGGTTGTTTAAGTTGTTTTAAAGATAAACTTGTGAAGAACTCGCATGGCTGCAGTTGTAGTGACCCCAAGATCTGTACAGTAACCTATTTATTTATTTATATATGCACCTTATAGCTTTATTATCCTGCACTACTATGAGCTAATGCAGCTCAATGTTGTTCTCGTATGTATTGTAAAGTTCAAATTTGAATGACAATAAAAAGGAAGTCTAAGTCTAAGTCTAAAGATGCAGGAACCAAGAGAGTGAAGATCAGGTACAATGATTTTAATGTGTTTAAACAGAGAAGGAAGCAGTCGTGCATACAACGGTTCTCAAAACATAAGCAATCCTCGAGCGCTAAGGAGCAGGCAAGGCAGGCATAGATAGAAACCTGCTGATTAGCACCAGGTGTGGCCAGGCTGCCAGTCAGCAGCAGGTGAGGGGAAAACAGCACTCAGGGAGACAAGCACGCAATCGAACCAAAACAAGAGCACTGATAGGAAATAAACAAAAACAAGGAAGCCCAAACAGAAATGAAGTGACAGATCGTCACAGTATCCCCCTTTTAGGGACAGATTCCAGATGTCCCTTAGAAACAAAACAGAAAAAGCTCAAAAGTCAGGGGAGGGCGTAGGGAGGACTTGGCGGTGGGTCGCCAAGCCAAGTGTCCCCGCAGCCATTGAGGGAAAGTCAGGTGGCGCGTTGTACGACACTGTAATTGGTGAGGTGGGCGACCACGGAACGACCACGGAACAACCACGGAACGACCACGGAACGGCCACATCAGTGGCCGATGAGGTGGCGGACGCGGGTTGCACCAGCGCACCAGCTGCCGCGAAGGTCCACATGCGGTTCTGCGAATCGCTGCCGACAGTGCGGAGGGAGTCCATGACACGGCCGCGTTCTTGGCCAACAAGGAGGAGGTCATGGAGCCGGCGGCGACAATGACGAAGATGACGGCGTAGGTGGGCGGAGCCGACGACGATGATGATGACAGCGTCATGATAGGTACCGCCGACGACGATGACAGCGTCGTGGGCTGAGCCACTGCCGATGAGGAAGATGGCGGCAGGAGATGATGACCGAGTCGGGCAGATAGCCGAAACCGGCAGCTTAGGCGGAGGGAGGAGGTCCAAGCCTGCTGTGGGCTGGGACCGCACAAACCTGGCTTTCAAGTCCTCCAAGAATTGTGCGGTCCAGAATGACGGCTGCTTATCGCAGACAGGGGTTCCGCGAGGTCACAGTCTGGGTCGAGGATTACGTGGAGAACTCGCATGGCTGCAGTTGTAGTGACCTTAAGATGCAGGAACCAGGAGAGTAAAGATCAGGTAAGATGATTTTATGTATTCAAACAGAGAAGGAAGCAGTCGTGCATACAACGGTTCTCAAAACATAAGCAATCCTCGAGCGCTGAGGAGCAGGCAAGGCAGGCAGAAATAGAAGCCTGCTGATTAGCACCAGGTGTGGCCAGGCTGCCAATCAGCAGCAGGTGAGGGGAAAACAGCGTTCAGGGAGACATACAGGAAATCAAACCAAAACAAGATTACTGATAGGAAATAAACACAAAACAGGGAAGCACAAACAGAAATGAAGTGACACATCTTCACAAAACTGTCAACTGATGCTAATCTCAAGCGACAACAGACCCATGTATTTACATCCATTCTTGTCTTCAGTTACTTAAAGGGGAACTGCACTTTTTGTTTATGTTGCTTATCATTCACAATCCTTATGTAGTACAAGAACAAGTGTATATGTAGTATAGTAAAGGGCACATTTATAATAACATTTCATATTTATGTATTTTGATAATTTTAAGCATTCATTTCAAAAACACATCACAACCTTTGCTTTTTTTTACTAAACACTAAACATTTTAACCTTGTGGTTAGAGCAGACCCGGGCATTCTGCGGCCCGCGGGCCACATCCGGCCCTTTGTGCGTCCCTGTACGGCCCGCGTGAGGCCAATCATAAATTACAATATACATTTAAAGAAGTATCAATGTCGAGTGTGCAATACAACGGTGCTGCTTTTGTTTTGAAAAGCGTTATTTGTCCTACTTCCGTGTGGACGTATGCACGTGCGTGATTGTGAGTGAATGTGAACAGCTGCAATCACAAATTACAAAAGAAAGTTGAAAAAACATCTATGTCGTGCAAGGAATACAACTGTGCTGCTTTTATTTTGAAAAGTGTTATTTATGGGCGTATGTCCGTGTGTAACCTGTGAGTGAAGGTGCACAGCCACAAGTGATGCACGGTTTACACCCGAGACGCTAAAAAGAGAAAAGTTGATGACGAATTGTGTGTTTTCAACAAGAGATGGACTGCCAAGCAACGTTCCTTCTAAGGTGTGCACCTGTGCAATTGCGCACTGCTCAAGCGTCCTCTGCGCACAGCAAATATATGCCGCGCACCAAATCATATCCCATCTGAATTCTAAACAAAATAAACACATTTATTCTGTGTAATTTTGCAATGCAACTTTGAGTGACAGTGACAACAAGCGGCCCTAACGGTGTTCGTCAACACCGTTCAATTGAACACCGTTCAATTATTATAACGTCTATCGAGATGCTTCGAGGCCAGGAATTATATCGATCACTTTATTGAGCAAAACTGTTTATATTCGGCCATAACCACACCAAAAACATGAGTAAAACACTTCTACCTCGAAAAACTAGTCATTTTCTGCCGTACAAACCAGGCCAAAACCAACTTGTCATCTGTCACCAACACGCATACCACTAAACCACTGGTGTGTTTATGGCCACACAAAAAGTCGGACAACTCAAACACCACACAAAGTTACACTATGACTCCTCAGTCATACGTGTACTTATTTTACTGTCATTTATTATTAATGTTAATTTATTTATATTAATCATGGAATGCTGTTACTAGAGAAAGTTACAGGAATGCACACTTCATCCTATGCTTACATTTCATTGTGCAACATGAGGATGTTTAAGGGGAACTAAATGTGATCTCTTAAAGGGGTACAAATGATTTCCAAAGCAGTGCTTTTGGTATAAAGTTAAGTTAGGTTAAATGAAAGTATTATTATTATTATTATTAATTATTATTATTTTAATTATTATTATTATTATTATTTATCTTACGGTATATATAAAAAAATAATATTGAGCAAAATTTGAAATGGGACGGCGTGGCGAAGTTGGTAGAGTGGCCGTGCCAGCAATCGGAGGGTTGCTGGTTACTGGGGTTCAATCCCCACCTTCTACCATCCTAGTCACGTCCGTTGTGTCCTTGGGCAAGACACTTCACCCTTGATCCTGATGGCTGCTGGTTAGCGCCTTGCATGGCAGCTCCCGCCATCAGTGTGTGAATGTGTGTGTGAATGGGTGAATGTGGAAATACTGTCAAAGCGCTTTGAGTACCTTGAAGGTAGAAAAGCGCTATACAAGTATAACCCATTTATCAGTTATTTATTTAAAATTTAATTGAAATATTGTCGATGTGGCCCTCCAGCAGTGCTCGGGTTGCTCATGCGGCCCCTGGTAAAAAAATAAATTGCCCACCCCTGGGTTAGAGTGTCCGGCCTGAGATCGGTAGGTTGTGAGTTCAAACCCCGGTCGAGTCATACCAAAGACTATAAAAATGGGACCCATTACCTCCCTGCTTGGCACTCAGCATCAAGGGTTGGAATTGGGGGTTAAATCACCAAATGATTCCCGGGCTCGGCCACCGCCGCTGCTCACTGCTCCCCTGTGGGGATGGGTTGAATGCGAAGGATAATTTCACCGCACCTAGTGCGTATGTGACAATCATTGGCACTTGAACTTTAACTTTATGAGAGCCAACAAAAATCACTTACTGTGCAATGTCTGTGCCAATTAAGGACACTTATTAACCTACGTCTAGCTTGTGTGCTGAGCTGTTTTGTAGTTCCTACCTTTTGTAAATAACTTGATTAAACCACAACAAAGACCAACTTTGTGTGCTTATTGGGGGACAATTAGATCTTGAGAGGATGTCTAGCTTTGCATAAATAAATACTTGTTGTTTTCAAACCAATATCAGATATCAATATCGGATCGAGACACCCTTATAACAAACATAACAACACTTGTGTGTGTGTATTGTGTTCACAGGAGGTGGGAGCACGGTTGTTTGTGAAAACCAAGCATTCCGCCCTCAGCAGACACCAGACACACGGTGTCCAGAGTGGCAGGCTGAATGTAGGTCTTTTTGAAAAGGATCAAAGAGCGCCCCAACCACTGAGGGACTTAACGTCCCCGTGATGAGCGGCGAGCAAGAATTAGGGGGAGGAGCCGAGGGAGAAGAAACGGGGCTGCGATGGAGTGATGAGGAGAAGCAACAGACGAAGGCCATTAGAAATGAAAGATTCAAAACGAGGCCGACAGGGAAACTGGAAACGGAAAGGAGACAAAAATGAGAGAATAGGAGATGAGGAACAGATGGAGGAAGATGAAGAGGAACAGGGTTGGAAGAAAAAGGAGAGGAGAGCACCATTAGTGAAAATGAATGGCGAACTAAGAACCTCAGGCTGAAAGCTTCTTAGCAGCTGAGGAGATGACTGCAACTATCCTCATCTTTCTCCCACAGTCACACGTCCAACAATGCATGAAGATTAGATTGCAGTGATGAGGACTGAAAAGTGGGCCAAACAAGGAAGTTTGAATCCAGTTTTTGTTTTGTCACATCAGGGGTTAGGATTAGGTCGATCGCGAGCTACCAGTCGATCACGGAGGGTGTGTGAGTCGTTCGCCATGCATAAAAATAAAAAATATCTAAAAATGGCCGATCCTCAATCTTCACTATGATGTCACTTGATTGGCACCCAAGGATCTTGTGCAATGACCGCTGGCTGCTGCGAGCTCAGTATGAAGACAAAAACGACCAGCAGGAACGTGAGAAGCCCTTTTTATCTTAACAGTCTCTCTCGCCAAACACCTGCTGTCAAATGTGTATAAACCCAACCGCCAGCGACAGAGTTTGCCTCCAATGTATTTCTTGTGAAGGGTATAATAAAGAGTATGGAAGCTGGACAAATAAAAAGCTAAAAACCAACGACTTTCATGTGATATTGGAAAGAGAGATGGGCTTTTTTTCCCCTCAACAATGTAAATTGGAAGTTTTGGAACTAATCGGCACTACTGTAAACCTTGTCTGATTCCAATCAATGCAAGTCATCAGAACAAGGTAATACACCAACGTGTATTAACGTGGACCCCGACTTAAACAAGTTGAAAAACGTATTCGGGTGTTGCCATTTAGTGGTCAATTGTACGGAATATGTACTGTACTGTGCAATCTACTAATAAAAGTTTCAATCAATCAATCAATCACCACTTACGTTTTTGTCTTCAAGAAAGAAGGGATTCCATATGCATTAAACATGTTTGTATTTTGGTTAAACAC